>NC_082706.1:59353356-59653356 GCF_030144855.1 Hypanus sabinus | reverse complement strand
GTCATCTATGTCAATAATCTGGTTGAGAATGTTCAGGGCGTGGATAGTCAGTTTTCAGCAAATATTTGCAAACAATTACTTTTTTTGCAAGATAGTAAATATAAACACCACTCTTTCCTTCTCCACACTCAGAACAGACCAAAAACTACTTCAGAAGATGCAAGTTCTTCAAATGGGCAAACAGTGAGGAATTGTGAGTGACTTTAAAGATCTGGGATTCTGACAGTACATTAGCAGATCTGGAGTGGTTGAAACTGGGTCTGACAGAGGCACACCTGGTACCTCTGGGCACATTCAGTCTCACTCCAACTATTTCCTACATTTCTTTGTGCAGATATGTAATGTCTAAAGGACCGGTGCTTGAATAACTGAGACTCACCAAACTTACTCTGACTGAATCACTGGAAACTCTGAGTCAGAAGGAATCTCTCCAGTTGATGCGCTCAATTCTCGGGCAGGTTCACTTGTTGCTGTTCCCTCGTCTTCAGTTGTGGTTTGCTTCTCAGTTGTGGGTTTTTCTTCCAATAAATCTCCCACCGCAGGTCTAAGTTTAACATGAAAAATACTGAAGCATGTTAACAATAAAGAGGAGAACAAAATATTTCTATGCATTGAAATCTAACCATTGAAGACAAATATAACAATCTCAGTGAACAAATCTGCAATTGACCCTGACACGTCACAAAACCTGATATGGGATAGGAAGGAGTCATCGTTCAGTCATGGTGAGATATAAGGCGCAGGAACAGAATTAGGTGATCCATCTGGTCTGCCCCACCACTCAACCATGGCTGATTTTTATTCCAACACCATATTCCTGCCTTCCACCTGTAACCCTGAAGTTACTTAGCAATCATGAGTATATTAACCTCTGTCATAAACATACCCAAATGGCAGCCTCAGCCACCCTCTGCGGCAACAAATTCCACAGATCAGCCATCCTTTGGATGAAGAAATGTTTCTCAACTCAGTGTTAAAGGGAATCATTTTTATTCCTAGACAGTGCTGTCAGATCACGGACTCTCCATCTAACGTAAACATCCTCTTCATGTCCACTGTATCCAGGCTTTTCAGAATTCGGTGGGTATATGTAACCATACATCCCCCACCCACCCCCACCATCCTGCATCACCACCCATCCAGGGACTGTCAGTGCACGCCATGCGATCTTGCGTCACAAAGCGGAGGGCAAGGCAGAACAGCGGCACACAGATTCACGTGATCTGTTGGCTGGACTTACATTTCAATTCTGTGGAAATGAACAGCCTGGACAAAGTTTGGATCGTTCAATGCAGATTCAGTGAACTCTGCTCATTTTTAATGAGCCCGGATAACTGGAAAATAAATGAGTAATTGACCCGTCAGTTCAGGTCTCACGGCCAACATCAGATCTCCCCGCTCTGGATTGGTCTTAATACTCACCACTGGGAAAGTGATTTTCTGGCCCGCAGACAGTGACCCCGACCCCCGGCTCCCTAACCCTTTGCCGATCCCGCAGACGTCTTCTTCAGCACTGAGCGGAAATGTAGACACTGCCCACCCGGCTACTGTGAGCCTGCGCGAAGTGATTGATGCATCATCCGGAGGGCAGGGCTTCGGAAACAGACGCGCAGATGCTGCCCATCTGCGGTTAAATGTGAGAGGCAATCAGGATCACGTGACCGATGGGGTATCCCACCCCAGACAGAGACTGCCGCTACCCACCACTCTGTGAAGAAACAGACTTGCCGCTCAGATCTCCTCACCTTAAATGAATTAGACATTTCAACGCCCAGGAAAAATATATCATCTGCCCACTCTATCTATTCCTCTCGTAATCTTCTAAACGTCTATCCACTCTCACCCCAGCCTGCACCGCTCTGGACAACACAAGTTTGTCCAACATCTCGTTATAGCTCATGCCCTCTAGTCCAGACAATATCCCGGTAAACCTCTTATGCACCCTCTCCAAACCGCTGACATCCTTCTGAGAATGGGGCGGCCAGAACTGTGAAACACTCCAGATGTGTTCTAACTAGTTTTATAAAACTGCATTACAAACTGTAATGTTTTACAAACAAACCAGCAGCATCAGTGTTCACACTGGAATCTGGTCTTGATGTTAAAACTACTTCTTTATTAGTATCTACTTACAATATAGTAACTTACCAAAATAAAGGAAAGTTGGCAATGTTATGTGTATATATGTGTAAATATAACTCCCAAACTATCGAGCCTGAGGGAACAAAGCTTAAGAGTCTTGAGATGGTAAAGTAGGAAAGTTCAGGAATCCACGGAATAAATGATGGGAGAGAGAT
This sequence comes from Hypanus sabinus, assembly GCF_030144855.1. Taxonomy (NCBI): domain Eukaryota; kingdom Metazoa; phylum Chordata; class Chondrichthyes; order Myliobatiformes; family Dasyatidae; genus Hypanus; species Hypanus sabinus. The sequence goes on along the minus strand of NC_082706.1, from coordinate 59,651,059 downwards.
ATTTGTAATCCAGGGTGAAACGTAGAGGAAAGGCCGTTACATCAAAATAACCGTCGTCGAATTTCTTATCCGTTGAAACCGTCCACATGCGAGTTGTCAGCGAAAGTCACCTGTCACAGGAATACCGTCTTCCACACAACATACCCAGACAAAGGTTAACTCAAGCGGTCCCCCAAGATATTCCAAAATCCACTCCTATGGATTATACGAAGTGACAGCCACACGCATTCGTTCTGGTTCCGTGAACCAATGATCAACCCACTCTTGTGGGCATAGGAGAGTTCCAAGCCTCAGCTGCGACAAACTGAAGCTATCAGCTTCTCCAGTCTCTTTCTTCCTTTAGACTGGCTGACCTCCTGTCTGCAGATCGCTCTCTCTCTTATGGTTAAGTGCACAGTTAGCGCTGGCAGCCTGTGACCGACGTCATAGTCCCGCTTCTTCACTCTGGCACTCTTAAATTAACAGACACAGAACGACCGCAGGCTCGTTACGACTGCAACACAACATCCAAACTTTTGAACTCAGTGCTTCAGCTAACAAAGACAACCATGCCATTTGCCTTCTTAACCACCCGATCAATCTGTGCAGTCTCTTTCAGGGAGCGATGAAATTGGAGTCTAAGATCCCTCTGATCATTAACACTGTTCAGGGTTTTGCATTTAATAGTGTACTGTCTCATACCTTCGACCTGCCTAGCTACCAAGATGTATCATTACTAATCAAATCTCACCGAGGTTTCTCAGGTCCTGTTGAATTTGTTGCCAAGGACACAAGTACGGGAAGGTCCAGGTACAGTACAGAGAAACACTGACTTGTGGCAGCATCACAGGCAAGTACATTCAAATAACACACGGAACATAAATTATACGATTCTCTGGCAGTAACAATCTATAAATATGTTTATGACATTAATAATACATAAAATACATTGTGTCATGATTAATATTAAATGTGCATTTTGTGTCAATAACAGTTGGAAATGTTGAATTTGGTCCTTGTATCCATTCCGTCTGTAATCCACAGCCAGCTCCTTTGTTTTTGTCACAATGATGGCGAGGTTGCTTTCTGACAACACTGTGTCGGGTTGATGACTGTAGGCTGTCTCGTTATTATTTGAGATTGGGCCAGTCAGTGTAGTGTCGTCAGCAAATTTAATTAGCAGATTGAAGCTGTGGGTGGCGACACAGTCATGGGTGCACAGAGAGCAAAGGAGGAGGCCATGGAGACAACCCTATAGGGTATGTGTCCAGAGGGTCCGAGAGACAGAGGTGAGGGAGCCTTCTTTTACCACCTGCCAGCGATCTGACAGGAAGTCCTGGATCCAGCTACACAAAGCGAAGCTGAAGGCCGAGGTCACTGAACTTCTTGTCGATAGCTCAGGCCTACGTATGGCTACTGCTTTGGCCATGACTGCAAGGAACTGCAGAGAACTTTGGAGAACAGAGAACATCAGAGAAACAAGCCTCCCCTCCGTGGACTCTTCCTACACTTCAACTGCATCGGAAAAGCAGGCCATGTACTCAAAGATCCCCACAACCTGGACATTCTTGCTGCAAACCCACTCCCCCATCAGAGAAGAGATAAAATATCCTTAAAGCGCGTACCACTCAGATCAAGGACAGCTTCCTGTCTGTGGTTATAAGCCAAATGATTGAGAAAATGTACTTGACCTCACAATGTAACTCGACGTGATCCCTGCACCATATGTCTATCTGCATTGCACTTTCTCTGCAGCATTATGCTTTGTTACAGTTATTGTTTTGTCGTATATCAGCTCAATGTACTATTGTAATATATTGATCTCTGTGGATATTACGTCAGGCAATATTTTCACAGTAGCTCAGTACGTGATAAGAATAAACAAAATCTCCATTTTAATTGTGTGGAAATATTAGACAGACTGAGCTTCTGCTTTGAAACCTCAGAAGGAAATTTAACTGAACTGTTGTCATTTCTGAGGAATGCAAATAAATGGAAAAGGCTTCAATCTCGTTTTACGATCTGCGGTAACTGGGATTAGGTGACCGGTGGTGGGTCTCTCACATCAATATCAGAATCAGGTTTAATAGCAATGGCATATCTCATGAAATCCATTGCCTCTGCGGTAGCAGTAGAACCTAATTCATAACAATAGATTTTAACAACCATGAATTACAATAGTATACATATTAAATAGTTAAATCATACAAGTAGTGCAAAAATAAAAAGTGTAATAATCTCTTTTAATTGTGTGGAAATTCTCGAGCAAAGCTTAACTGAAATCTACACATTTATGAGAAGCTCAGAAAAGTTGGAAAGGCTAAATTCTCATATGAACGGGTCATATACCTAGAAATATTAGCTGCACTTTGGCAGGGTGAAACAGTATAATAGACCATAAGACCATAATATAATGGAGCAAAATTATGCCATTTGGCCCATCGAGTCGGTTACGCCATTCATCCAGTCATCCCCACTCCCCTGCCTTCAGCACATACCCTTTGATGCGCCGGCTGATCAAGAACCTGTCTATCTCTGCCTTAAGTACACCCAATGACTTGGCCTCCAAAGCCGCTCATGGCAACTGTTTCCACAGACAGAGATTTTTTTTTTCTTTTTTTTTACATAGCTGGAGTTTGTATCTGTATCTATGCTTTTCTTGGGGCTTGCGTCAATTGATATCGACTTGTTTCTAGGCTTTGAGTTTGGGTGGGACTTCTTCTCTTTTTTTCCCCCATTAAGGAATCCCGGAGCATACGTCAATTATCTTTGTTGTTGTTCATCTCTGCCATTTTCGACTACATTATCCTGACATGCATCTAACTATTGTTTTTAGTTGCAAAGTTCCATGATGATATCTAAACAGCTAAATGTTTTAACTTGGAATGTTCACCATTGGAATCATCCTATTAAGTGATAGAAAACATTTAAAGTTATTAATTGATTCCAGCCTGATATAATCATTGCCCAAGAGACGCATATAAGGTTATGTGATAAAAATCATTTTTTAAAATTTTGGTAGGATCCTCAGTTTCATGCAAGTTCCCAGAGTAAAACTAGAAGTGTTTCTATTTTTATTGATTCTAAAATTCCTTTTAATCAGGAGGATATTGTAGCTGATATTAATCGTAGATTTTTGTTTGTTATAGTAAAATGTTTTTGGTTAATATTTATGGACCAAATGTTGATGATCCTTCCTTTTTTATAACCTTTTTTGTTCTATTACCCAAATTAAATGAATATATGTTATTAATGGGTGGTGATTTTAATACTTGTCTAAATCCTTTAATAAATAAGTCATCATCCAAATGTCAACTTCCTAATCGTTCTGCATCACTTATTAACTCCTTTTTAATTCAGTATGATTTAATTGCGGTCCGGAAGCATATGCACCCTAGTAATAGAGAATACCGCTTTTCTCACATTATTCTCCTGAACTCCAGGGAATGCAGCCCAAGAGCTGCCAGAAGTTCCTTATATGGTAAACCTTTCATTGCTGGAATCATTCTCGCGAATCTTCTCTGAATCCACTCAAATGTCAGTATATCATTTCTAAAATAAGGATCACAAAACTGCACACATTAGTCTCTGTGATCTTATGAGTGCCTTATAGAGCCTCACCATCGCATCCCTGTTCTTATATTCTATATCTTTAAAAATTAATGCCAAAACTGCATTCGCCTTCTTCACCACTGACTCAACATGGAAGTTAACATTTAGGGTATCTTGCACAAGGACTTCCAAGTCTATTTGCATCTCTGCATTTTGAATTCCCTCCCCATCTAAATAATAGTCTGCCTGTTTATTTCTTCCACCAAAGCACATGACCATACACTTTCCAACATTGCATTTCATTTGCCACTTCTTTGCCCATTCCCCTAAACTATCTCAGTCTCTCCGCAGGCTCTCTGTTTCCACAAAACTACCCGCTCCTCCACCTATCCTTGTATCATTGGCAAATTTAGTCACAAATCCACTAATAACAGAGTCCAAATCATTGACATATATCGTACATTTTTTAATTCAACCATTTCTTAATTTAACCCATAGAGATTCTACACCTACCAATCCTATGTCACCTCTTTCTGATGATTAAATATTATTTCTTGTACACAGTGCCACACCACTTCCTGTGCCGACTAACCTATCTTTCTGGTACACCTTATATCCTTGGACGTTCAGCTTCCAATGGCAGCCATTCTTCAGCCAGGTTTCAAGCTGAATTTCAAGATCATCCATTTTATTCCTTATGCTGCATGCATTTAAATACAACACTCTCAGTCCAGCATTTGTTGCTTTCTGTTTTAATTGCACCACGACTCCATTGCCCTGTAACTCATGCCATTGTCTTTGATTAAGCTTTATCTCCTGCCCGTTCTTTCTCTAATCTCCGTTGCATGCTATCTTTGATTTATTTCTGTTTCCCCCTCCCTCAGCCCAATCTCCCTGGTTCCCATCTCCCTGCCAAATTAGTTAAAACCTTCACTAAAAGCTGTATTAAATGTGCCCGCTGGGATATTGGACCACTTCATCTTCAAGTGTAACCCAACCCTTTTATACCTGTCTTAACTCCCCCGGAACAGGCCCCAGTGATCCAGAAATCTGAAGCCCTGTCTCTGTGCACGTCTCCCAGCCACACATTAATAAGCCTGATCATGCTACTCTTTCATCGCTAGCACGTTGCACAGGCAGTAATCCTGAGATTACTACCCCAGAGGTCCACAGGAGTCTGTGTTGGTAACGTTTCTTTTTACGTTCTGTGTCAATGCATCGGATGACAGTATTGATGGGCCTGTGGCCAAATTTCCCAATGAAGCCGAATATTGAAAGGACTGGACAGAGAGGTCATGGATGGCTATCGTATCTGGTTATCACAATGCCATAAATACGACTTAATTATACGAACGATAGGCTTGCGCCGCGGCTTGAGATTCTAAATTGGAGAATGGTGCTTTATTCACAATATCCTCATAGCCCACAGTGACTGTGTAACGAAACACGCCAGTGCAGCCCCACAGTGCACTATGTACTGATTGCAAAGCTACGAAATTGCATGTGAATAGCCTCCCCTCCCCCAACTCCACTCTTTCTGCGTCACCAGCAGACTGGGACATCTCACATTTCGCTGCCTCCGCCAGGACATTAAACGGTCAACAACTGTGGTCAGGGACTGAGACTGATCTCTGGCGTACTCCAAAAGTTACCTCCTTCCAGTCTGAAAACGACCCACTCATCCAGCCACACACTACCGGCAGTTCATCGATCTCCAACGAAAAAAACCTGATCACCTACTCTCGATGTTCAATACCATTGCTGACTCTGAGCTTACCTCCGACAGATCCCGGGAGGGACATGATAATCAGAAAGTCTCCAGTCGCAGCCGTGTAAATAAAATATGATCTTGGTAGGTGTGGCGCATGCTCAGAATGCGAAGGAGACAGACAAACTGAGCCAAGACTCAGACTGATGAAGGGGAGGAATGATGCACTCTGATACAGAGAGGGAAGCAGTGAGTTTGATATTTTGCCTGATGCCGGAACTGTAGCCAGTTAGAAGATGAAGTCTTGTTCCTCCAAATTGTTTTGATCTCTGACAGTGTTTTTATCAGAAGGCACCATGGAGACAAAAATTATCTGAGTTGAAATGTTGTCCTTCATCCACTGACGTACTTTGAAAACATTTAACAGTGCAGAATTGTCTAAAGGTTTATGTATGAGAATCACAAACAGAACATCACGTTAGTTCCGCTGTATCTGTCAGTTTACCAATGCATCAAAGCCGCCTTTCGTTGAATGTGTAGTTGGAGATGCTGGAGAAGACAGCGACCCACTCGCTACAAGGAGAGCACGATCACATGTCGATGTCCGTGATCTGATTCGATACATTGCCATGGCGTTGATAGCAGTGAAATTTCATTTTGTGAGGGATTCAGTCGCACTGGGAAGCAGTCGTTCACCTGATCCGTGTGTGTGAAGAGACTCATTCAGTTAACCCAGCTAGTGATGCTCCGGTGAGTTCACAACATGTACAGGTCACATTACTGTCCAGAGTGAGCAAAGACTTTAACTCAATCATCCCAGCTGCTGCAACACCAGCAATTTCACATCAGGGAGGAAGTTGAAATCAGCTTCGTGTTAAATGGTTAACCATCACAGTGACAGAGGCAGCTGCAGGTACCAATCTAAGAATCTCGTAGAATACCCTATTGTATTCGCCTGCACCATCGTCACCGGTAGTGCATTCTGCACATACACCATTCTTTGTGTAAAAAGCTTGCTCTGACATTTCCCTTGCAACTACTCTCAAGCAACATAAAGCCATGCCCCCTCATGTTAGCCATTTCCACCCTGGGGAAAAGCCTGTGGCTTTCCATACGATCTATGTCCCTCATCATTTTATCTACCTGCATGAGTTTCTCTTGGCTGAATAAGACGATGAGCTCACTGTAGCTTTGGCGTTCTACAGCGCTCTGGATTAAGGTGGAGAAGCACCTTCCTCCCTGCACTTTTCAATGTTTTGTGTCATTTTCACTCATTTCAAAGCACTGTGCCTCAGACAGATGGGCTGTTGCAATGCACTTCTAAAGTTTGGCAGCAGATTAGCGAGTGAATCATCGATGGAACAGAGTCAGAAACCAACGAGTTGTCAGCCTGAGTCAGGGCTTTGGTGCTCCAGAGAGAGAGATGGGGCCTGGAGTTTACGACGGAGAGAAGGAAGAGGAACCAGACCAGCAGGATGTGGCTACAAATGAAAGATCAGAAAAACTTTGAAAGTGCTTGATCGAAAACAAAAAGGTGGTAAATTTCTGCTAATTACTGGTGGAAATGAACTGATGAGGCAGCAAATATGGAGTGGAATAAATAGCAAAGTTTAGGCCGAGCCCGTTCAGCATGTCTGGACTGTTACTCTTCTGCTTAATTGCTGACTGAACTGCAGAGTTCCTCCAACATTTTGTATGAGTGTGTCTCTGTATTTCCAGCAACTGCAGAATTTCTTGTGTTTCATATCTGCATTTGTAAGAAGGTTCTACTTCGGCATTAAACACTCGGAAAGCTTGCTGATATTAATTGTATTGTTTATGGGAGCTGCTTTCTGCGTTAAAAGAGCTGCTGAGTTTTCTACACAAAAAAAACTGAGCTCTGGACAATGAACTGGTGCTTGCAGAAACAGTTAATGGCACCGTGATTTCCCAGAAAGCTCTGCGTAACAATTTTCGTCCTCGCTGAAGCTCCGAACGAATGCGCAGGTGTCAGGGCTGCGGAAGTTCTCTACTATTGCGCATGCGCGCAGTACACAAAGGCCTCAGAAGGATCGTAAAAGGTAAGAAAACATCTCCGGCTCGGAGATTTCAACACCGAGTAAAGGGCAATTGCTTTGACCTGCGGACACCATTGCGCGCAATCCTACGACAGTCCTGCTCTCTACCCTCTCTCTCAGCCCCACGATCTGCACACGGGCTCCGGGGATCTTCCCGCTGATGAGGGAATGGGAACCAACAGAGCTGAGCTCCAGCTATCTAAACGCAAGGATTAGGAGCTCGGAGAACGGGAACAAAATCTTTTACTTAACAAAATCTGTAAAGAAAATCAGTTTTGTTCTACTTCCAGCCACAAACAAGAGAAAATCTGCAGATGTTGAAAATGCCGAGCAACACACACAAATTACACTCAAAATGCTGGTGGAATGCAGCAGGCCAGGCAGCATCTATGGGAAGAAGTACAGTCGACGTTTCGGGCCGAGACCCTTCGTCAGGACTAACTAAAAGAAAAGATAGTAAGAAATTTGGAAATGGGAGGGGAGGAGGACGGGGAAATGCGAAATTATAGGAGAAGACAGGAGGGGAGGGATGAAGCTGAGAGCTGGAAAAGTAACTGGCAAAAGGAATACGGAGCTGGAGAAGGGAAAGGATCACGGGACGGGAGGCCTGGGGAGAAGGAAAGGGGGATGGAAGCACCAGAGTGAGATGGAGAACGGACAGAGTGATGGGCAGAGAGAGAGAAAAAGGGAAGGGTGGGAAATAAATAGATCAGGGATGGGGTAAGAAGGAGAGGAGTGGCATTGACGGAAGTTAGAGAAATCAATGTTCATGCCATCAAACTGGAGGCTACCCAGACAGAGTATAAGGTGTTGTTCCTCCAACCTGAGTGTGGCTTCATCTTGGCAGTAGAGGACGCCTTGGATAGACATATCAGAATGGGAATGGGACGTGAAATTAAAGTGTGTGGCCGCTGGGAGATTCTGCTTTCTCTGACGGACAGAGCGTAGTTGTTCAGTGAAACAGTCTCCCAGACAGCCATACTCAGTTTGCAGGAACAAGAACTTATATTCCGTCTGGGTAGCCTCCAACTTGGTGGCATGAACATTGATTTCCCTAACTTCCATTAATGCCCCTCCTCCCCTTCTTACACCATCCCTTATTTATTTATCACCTTTCTGGCTCTTAGCTTCATCCCTCTCCTCCTGTCTTCTATCCTTTCAGATATCACCCTCCCCTTCCCACTTTCAAATCTCTTACCATCTTTTCTCTCAATTAGTCCTGACGAAGGGTCTGGGCCTGAAACGTCGACAGTACTTCTCCCTATAGATGCCGCCTGGCCTGCTGAGTTCCACCATCATTTTGTGTGTGTTGCTTGCTCTATCCCCTCTTGTTCTGGACCTTTCTACCCACAAGAACATGTTTTGACCCATTTTCTCTGGGTACATAATGATATCAGACACCTTTGCCCTGGGCAACAAGTAGCTTTCACATCACAAACATGTCAGACTCCAATGGGACAATCTGCTGCCCTTCCCTTTATATTCATTGGCATTGCCACCAATGGGTTCACCACCATCAGTTACCTGGGGGATGGTTCAGGCAAAATATTTATGTCCAATACAGAAACTGGTGTTACCTGGGTGTATAGCGGCGATGCAAAAGTTGCTGGAGAATCTGGAAGTGGTGAGAAGTGGAGTGATTTTTGGAAATCTGACTTTCTTTAAGCGTCATTTAGCAAGCAAATCAGATATGGATGGTGTGCAAAAGCTGGAGTGAGAAAATCCTTCATAACCCTCTACAGGCCTGCAACATAGGCTGTGCGAGAGTGCAGATGAACTCGATCAAAGTTCTTACTGATAGTGATTTGCAAGCTGTAAAAATAAATACATCTCTATTTAAAATTCAGTGTGCATATGTTGTTGTCACTGGGTAAAACTTGCACAGCACAAGATTTTGCAGCACACTGGTCATTACAAATTAGACTGGACATTGGTAGGAAGGTGGGGAGACTTTCTGTGTCCTTGATGCCCTCATGTACAAGATGTGCATCCAGCTGCAGCTTGTAACCTTGCATGCTAGGGAGTTGCTGGAAATGGGTGAATTCCAGACCATCTGGGAGTCGAAGTGGGTGACCGATATGACATGAAGAGAGATGAGTTGCACTGAGAGTTAGGAGGGGGAACGAGGTTAAGTAGCAATCACAGAGTACTCTTGTGGCCATCCCACACAACGGGCTGTTAGAAACTGTTGGGAGGGGGGGGTGATTACCGAGCAGAGGAACGTCAAATAGGTGATAGGGGATTGGTTAATTGGGTATTAAATCTAGCAGAGGTCTAATATCCTGGTGGTAAGGCTTGCTAGTGCTAGAGTGTGGTGGGAAGGGGGGGTCGGGGTGGGTGGTTAAACGAAAGTTGCAGGGGGGATTGGAGTCAGAATGCCAGAACAGACAGTGGAGAGGCTGAATTGAAATTACTTATATCCTTCATGTACATGAGGAATAGAAATCTTTACATTACATCTCCATCTAAATGTGCAATGTGCAATTTATAGTAACTTATAATAAATAGTTTGTAAATAGGACAGTCATTATAACAGAAATACAATTGTATCAGCATGAATTAATCAGTCTGTCGACCTGGTGGAAGATGATGTCCAGAAGCCTGTTGAGCCTGGCTTTTATGCTGTGGTACCATTCCCCAGATGGTAGCAGCTGGAACAGTTTGCAGTTGGGGTGTTTCGGGTCCGCAATGATCCTTCGGTACATTTTACGCACCTGTCTCTGTAAATGTCCTGAATAGTGGAAGTTCACATCTTCAGAGGCGATGGGCTGTCCACACCAATCTCTGCAAAGTCCTGCGATTGAGGGAAGTGCAGCCAGTCAGGATGCTCTCTATTGTGCCCCTGTAGAAAGTTCGTAGGATTTGGGGCCCCATGCCAAACTTCGTCAACTGTGTGAGGTGAAAGAGGCACAGAGCCGCATACCACACAGCCGGTATGTACAGACTACATGAGATCCTCAGTGATGTTTATGTGGAGGAACTTAAAGCTGTTCACTCTCTGTAGAATGTTCACTCTCTCAGACAACCAGTTCCCTTGTTTTTGTGACATTGAGGGAGGGGTTGCTTTCTCGGCACCCAGACAGATTTTGTTCAGAAAAAGTCAGCAATCGAAAGGTTGAGCATGGTGTGATGAATGTGCTGAGCTGTGTATATCACAATGCAAGAAGCGTCGTAGGAAATCCAGATGAGCTCAGTGCATGGAATCATGATACTGTAGTCATCACTAGGACTTGGTTGCACCCAACAGTCTGAGGGATTTAGAGGAACAAATTTGTAGAGAGATTGCAAACTATGCCAAGAAACAAATGTTGATATAGTAAGTGATTTTAACTTTCCCAATATTGACTGGGCCTCCCATACTGTCAAAGGACTAGCTGGGGTAGAGTTTGTCAAATGAGCCCTTAACCAGCATGTTGAATTCCCAACATAGGAGTGTGCAATAAGCTATTAGGAAATGATCCAGGGCTGGTGACAGAAATTACTGTACGGGAACACTTTGTATCTAGTGATCATAATGCCATGAGATTCCAAGTAAATATCGAAAAGGAGAAGTCTGAAACACAGTTTCAGATTGTAAATTGGAGAAAGGTCAATTTTGATGGTATCAGAAAGATCTGAGAAGTGCAAACTGGGACAGGCTGTTTTCCAGCAAAGGAGTACGTGGTAAATGGGTGTCCTTCAGCAGTGAAATTTTGAGGGTATAGAGATTGTATATGCCCGCCAAATTAAAAGTTGAAAGGTAACAGGTGCATGGAACCTTGGTTTTTAAGAGATATTGAGGCCAGGAATATTTTGTTCCTCTAAACGCCTCAGACTGTTGGGAGCAACCAAGACTCATTAATGACTACAAGTCATAATTCAATGCCCTGAGCGTATCTCATTTTTTTTTTTGTTGTCTTCTGTTGGTTTCTAGAAGCTTCCCAATAGCTTTTGCTTTTTTGTTTGCCTTCCCTTTGGCTTTTATGTTCACTTTGGCTTCTCATTCCAGCCACGGTTGTGTCCTCCTGTCTTTCCAATGCTTCCACCTCTTTGTGATGTATCGATCACTCAGCTCCTGAATTGCTCCCAGAAACTTCAGCCATTGTTGCTACATCGTCATTCCTACCAGTCTCCCCTTCCAATCATGTTTGGCCAGCCTCTCTAACATAGGGACATGGAGAAGTTCAGTATTGAAATAGGCCATTCGTCCCATCTAGACAATGCTGAAAGTATTTAATTTCTCTAATGTAACTAGTTTGTACATAGGACAGTCATTATAACATAGCAATGTAATTGTATCAGCATAAATTAATCAGTCTGATAGCCTGCTGGAAGATGATGTCCTGGAGACTGTTGGTCCTTTTGATGTGGTACCGTTTCCTGCATGGTAGCAGCAGGAACAGTTTGTGGTTGTGTTGACTTGAGTCTTCAATATCCTTTGGGCCCTTTGTACACACCTGTCTCTGTAAATGTCCCGAACAGTGGAAAGCTCACATCTACAGATGCGCTGGGCTGTCCGTACCACTCTCTGCAGAGTCCTGCGATTGAGGGAAGTAAAGTTTCCATACCAGACAGTTATGCAGCCAGTGAGGATGCTCTCAATGGTGCCCCTGTAGAAAGCTCTTAGGATTTGGGACCCATACCAAACTTCTTCAGCTGTCTGAGGTGAAAGAGGCGCAGAGCCACATACCACACAACCGGTATGTACAGACTACATGAGATCCTTGGTGATGTTTATGCCAAGGAACTTAAAGCTGTTCTCTCTCTCAACCCCAGATCCATTGATGTCAAGAGGGGTTAGCCTATCTCCATTCCTTCTGTAGTCCACAACCAGTTCCCTTGTTTATGTGACTTTGAGGGAGAGGTTGCTTTCTTGACGCCCAGACAGATGTTGTTCAGAAAAAGTCAGCAATCAAGAGGTTGAGCATGGTGCGATGAATGTGCTGAGCTGTGTATATCACAATGCAGGAAACATCATAGGAAAGCCAGATGAGCTGAGGGCATGAAATCAAAATGTTGTAGCCAATACTGGGACTTGCTTGCACCCACCAGACTGAGTGATTTAGACCGGAAAATTTGTAGAGAGACTGTAATCCATGCCAAGAAACAAATGTTGATATAGTAAGTGATTTTAACTTTCCAAATATTGACTGGGTCTCGCGTGCTGTGAAAAGACTAGCTGGGGTGGAGTTTGTCAAATGTGTCCTTAATCAGCATGTAGAATTTCCAACATAGGAGTGTGCAATAAGCTATTAGAAATGATCCAGGGCTAGTGACAGAAATTACTGTATGAGAACACTTTGAATCTAGTGATCATAATGCAATGAGATTCCAAGTAAATATGAAAAAAAAGGTCTGGAACCAGGTTGAGATTCTAAATTGGAGAAAGTTCTGTTTTGAAGGTATCAGAAAGGATCTGAGAAGTGTGGTTTGGGACAGGCTGTTTTCTGGCAAAAATGTACTTGGTAAGTGGGAGGCCTTCAGAAGTGAAATTGCGAGGGTGTAGAGTTTGTATGTGCCTGCCAAAATAAAAGTTGAAAGGTAACTGGTGTAGGGAACCTCGGTTTTTAAGAGATATTGAGGCCCCGGATATTTTCCTCAAAATCCCTCAGTCTGTTGGGTGCAACCAAGACTCATTAATGACTACCAATCATAATTCAATGCCCTGGGCATATCTGATTTTAATTTTTCAGTTCTCTTCTGTTTGTTACTAAAAGCTTTCCAATAGTTTTTGTTCTATTATTTGCGCTCTCTTTGCCTTTTATGTTGAATTTGGCTTCTCATTTCAGCCACGGTTGTGTCCTCCTGCCTTTCCAATGTTTCTACTTCTTTGGGATGTATTGAACACTCAGCTCCTGAATTGCTCCGAGAATCTCCAGCCATTGCTGCTCCATCGTCATTCCTACCAGTCTCCCTTTCCAATCAAGTTTGGCCAGCTTCTCTGAAATAGGGGCATGGAGAAGTTCAGTGAAACAGGCCATTCGACCCATCTAGACAATCAGACAATATTTAAACTCTCTAGTGCCACATCCTGCACTGGGGCCACTGCCCTCCGTACTCCTACCATCCAGGTACCTATCCAAGCTTCTCTTAAATGGTGAACTTGAGCTGGTCTAAACCACTTGTGCTGGCAACTCATCCCACACCTCATGACCATTTCATTAAAGAGCTTTTCCACATGTTCCCGTTAAATTTTCACCCTCCCCACGTACCGACCTCTGGTTGTCATCCCACCCAACCTCAGTGGAAAAAGCTGTTTGCATTTACCCTATCTGTACCCTCATAATTGTGTACACTTCTAACAAATCCTCAAAGCAATGTATAATTTCCTTGTTTATGTTTAGAGTCTTTTTTTAGGTTGTATAAGATGATGACAGGCATTGATCATGTCTATAGCCGGAGGCATTTCCCAGGGTTGAAATGGTTAACACGAGGGGCACAGTTTTAAGGTGCTTGAAAATATGTACCAAGGGGATGTCAGGGTTAAGTTTTTTGCACAGAGATTGGCGGATGCGTAGAATGCTCTGCCAGCAATGGTGGTAGAGGCAGTTAAAATAGGTTATTTTAACAGCCTCTTAGATGGGTACATGGAGCATAGAAAAATAGAGGGTATGTGTTAGGGAAATTCTTGTCAGTTTCTAGAGTAGGTTACATGGTGGGCAAATCTTTGTGTCCTGAAGGGTCTGTAATATCTTGTAGATTTCTGTGTTCTATGTTAAACAGTGAAACAACATTGGCTGTTCTCCAATCCTCTGATACCTTCTCCTGTCACCAAGGATGATTTAATTGTCTCTGCCAGGGCCCCGACAATTTCTGTACTTGCCTACTGTAGGGTCCGAGGGAAGCACCTTGTCATGCCCTGGAGATCTGTCCACCCTAATCTGCCTCAGGATAGCAAACATCTCCTCTTCTTTAATCTGTACAGGGTCCACGGTTTTAATGCCACTTTTCCACAGTCCCAAAGAACCATCATCATCATCAAATAATGATGACGCAAAATATTTCAGCTCTCCCCCATCTGCTTTGGTTCCACACGTGGATTGCCATTCTGATCTGCCAGAGGACCAACTTTATGCCTTGCAGTCCTTTAGCTCTTAATCTATCTCTAGAATCCATGAGGATTATCCTTCATCTTTTCTGCGAGGGCAATCTCGTGCCTTCTTTTTGCCATCCTGATGTATTTCTTATTTGTTCTCATGCATGTGTTATCTTCCATAGGACAGGGTGCTTCACCAGGCTCTCAATATCTCTTTAAAACCAGTTTCTATCTTTTCTGACAAGCACATACCCATTTTGTACTATGAGAATTTTGCTTTGAAGGCCTCACATTTACCAAGCACACCTTTGCCATAAAGCAGCCTGTCCCAGTCCACATTTGCTAGATCCTAGTGTCATAATTCCAGGTGTCGTTCCATGCCCCGAATACATCCGCCTTTCCTACGATGCTCCTTCTATTGAAGTATACAGGGCTCAGCATAGTCACTGTACCATGCTCAACTTTTTCATTCCTGAATTCGTCTGAGGTTGAACAACATCTGTCTCCACAACCCCTCCACTATCTGCTCTGTTATTCCAGCTCCCATTCCCCCTGCAAATTTAGTTTAAAGACCCCCTACCCCCAGCTCCCACCATGCAGCTCTATCACCCCTTCGACTTCCATCTCCCACATCAAAATAATGTAGGTGCATACCAGGTACAGACAAATAGCAACAAATGGGGTACTTATGAAGTACAGGAAATTCAAGTGAACATTTATAAAATAAATAAAAGAAGGCATGAGGTTGCCCCAGCAGACAATTCTCAGGGACTCTGCAGATAGGTTAAGAGCAAAATGATTGCACGTGGAAAATTAATCCTCTGGAAGACCAGAATGGTAATCCATATGAGGAGGCAAGAGAGATGGGGGAGATTTTAAATAATATTCTTGCATCTGTATTTACAAAGGAGACAGACACAGAGCCTATAGAAGTGAGGCAAAGCAGTATCAACTTCATGGACCCTGTACAGATTACAGAGGTGGAGGTGTTTGCTGTCTGAAGGCAAATTACTATGGATAAATCCCCAGGGCCTGACAAATTGTTTCTTGGGACTCTGCGAAAGACAAGTGCAGAAGTTGTCAGGGCCCAGGCACAAATATTGAAATCATCCTTATTGACAGGTGAGGGACTGGAGGATTGGAAAACAACCAATGTTGCTCTGCTGTTCAAGAAAGTCTCTAAAAATAAACTAAGAAATTGTATGTTGGTGAGCTTGACATCAGTCGTGGGAAAGTTATTGGAACACATGTGCATGAACCAGGTATATAAGTATTTGAATAGATGTGGACCGATCAAGGATAGACAGCATGGCTTTGTGCATGGTGGGTCATGTCTAACCAATCTTATAGAGTCTCTCGAGGAAGTTATCAGGAAAGTGGATGAGGGTAAGACAGTGGGTGTTGACTACATGGACTTCAGCAAGGCACTTGAGAAAGTCTTGTATGGGAGGTTGGTCAAGAAGGTTCAATCACTCAACATTCAAGATGCGATAGTAAATTTGATGAGACATTGGCTTTGGGAGAAGCCGGGGTGTGTTATCAGATGGTTGTCTCTCTGACCGGAGGCCTGTGACTAGCGGTTGCCATAGGGATCAGTAATGGATCTGTTGTTGTTTGTCATCTATATCACTAATCTGGATGATAACATGGTTAGCTGGATCAGCAAATTTGTGGATGAAACCAAGACTGGGGATTCAGTAGACTGCGAGAAGACTATCATGGATTGCAGTGTGATCTGGATCAGCTGGAAAAATGGGTTGAGGAATGGAAAATGGAATTTAATGGAGACAAGTGTGAGGTGTTGCACTTTGGTAGGACCTACCAGGGTGGGTCTTACGCAGTGACTGGTTGGGCACTGAGGAGTGTTGTAGAAGAATGGGATTTGGGAATACAGGTCTGTATTTCACAGAAAGTGGTGTCACAGTTCGATAGGGACGGAAAGAAAAAAATTGGCACATTGACCTTCATAGACCAAAGTACTGAGTACAGGAGATGGATGTTATGTTGACTTTGCACAAGACATTGGTAAACGCCTAATTTGGAGTTTTGTGTGCAGTTTTGATCACCAACCTACAGGAAAAATGTAAAAGAGTTTGAAAGAGTTCAGAGACAATTTGCAAGGCTGTTGTCAGGTCTGCTGGACTTGAGTTATAAATTGAGATTGAACAGGTCAGGGCTTTATTCCTTTGAATGTAGAAGATTAAGGGGAGATTTAATGGTGGTGTATCACCATTATGTGGGTTATAGATAGGGTAAATGCAAGCTGGCTTTTGCCACTGAGATAGGGTGGGACTACTAACTTTCACTCTAATTCGTTTTAACAGCTGTGCAGACCAACCATTCATCTGAGTAGGAGATATTTATGTGGCATTAAAACTGTGGCACTTTAACAGTACAAAAAAGAAAATCCCAGCTGCACATTAATAAATGCTATTTGCCTGAGAATGTTTCAGTTACTGTGGAGCCAGGAACCCATACAGCTCAGTGGGAACAGGGAACAATACCAATGGAGAGAGTGAAACTGAGGCAAGTCACAGATTGGAGACGGCAGAAATGCCAAATTCTTACAGAGGCAGGAAGAGCATCAGAGAGTTTGATGGTCATTCCAGATACCAGCACTCTGCCCAGTTAGAAGATGATTTCTATCTCCAACTAGTGTTGAACCTCACTGTAACAGTGTGATACCAGATCACACCCTGGCAACTCAAGTGATCTCATCTGAAATGTTGTCCTTCAGCAATTAATGGATTTTTAAATCTTTTTACAGGTTAAAAATGACAAGGAATTTGTCTATGGGAATTCAAGCACAACACACCAGTTTTGCTAGCGCAGTCTAGATATTGAAGAAGTGGAACAAGGGATTCACTCAGTCAGCTGACCAACTGGCATGCTCGCCATTTTACACAGAGGAAAGGCCGTTCACCTACTCAGACAGAGGGAGTGGATACACTCAGTCATCTGAACTGAAGGTACATCAGCAAGTTCACACTGGGACAAGACCATTCATCTGTTCTGTGCGGGAGAAGGGATTCATTCGGTTTTCCCACCTGTGGACACATCAGTCAGTTCACACTGGGCAGAGGCTGGTCATCTGCTGAATTGTGGTGAAGGGTTCACTCGGTCATCTGACCCAATGGCTCACCAGCGAGTTCACACTGGGGAGAGGCCATTCACCTGCTCAGATTGTGGGAAAGGATTCATTCAGTTATACCACCTACAGACTCACCAGCGAGTTCACACTGGGGAGCGGCCATTCACCTGCTCAGACTGTGGGAAAGGATTCACTCAGTTATCCAACCTACGGACTCACCAGCGAGTTCACACTGGGGAGCGGCCATTCACCTGCTCAGACTGTGGGAAAGGATTCACTCAGTTATCCGCACTACAGAAACACCAGCGAGTTCACACTGGAAAGAGGCCGTTCACCTGCTCAGACTGTGGGAAGGTATTCACTCAGTTATACCGCCTACAGAGTCACCAGCAAGTTCACACTGCAAAGAGACTGTTCACCTGCCCAGACTGTGGGAGGGGATTCACTTGCTCATCCAACCTACAGACTCACCTGCGAGTTCACACTGGAGAGAGGCCATTCACCTGCTCAGACTGTGGGAAAGGATTCATTCACATATCCCACCTACGGACTCACCAGCGAGTTCACACTGGGGAGAGGCCATTTACCTGCTCAGACTGTGGGAAAGGATTCACTCGGTTATCCAACCTACAGAGTCACCAGCGAGTTCACACTGGGGAGAGGCCATTTACCTGCTCAGATTGTGGGAAAGGATTCACTCAGTTATCCAACCTACAGAGTCACAAGCGAGTTCACACTGGAGAGAAGCCATTCACCTGCTCAGAATGTGGGAAGGTATTCACTCAGTTATACAGCCTCCAGAGTCACCAGCGAGGTCACGCTGGAGAGAAGCCATTCACCTGCTCAGACTGTGGGAAGGTATTCACTTGCTCATCCAACCTGCATAGTCGCCAGCGAGTTCACACTGGGGTGAGGCCATTCACTTGCTCAGAATGTGGGAAGGGATTCACTCGATCAACTGATCTGCTGGCACACCAACGAGTTCACACTGGGGAGAGGCCATTCACTTGCTCAGAATGTGGGAAGGGATTCAGTTGGTCATCATATCTGCTGGCACACCGACGACTTCACACTGGGTCCAGGCCATTCACTTGCTCAGAATGTGGGAAGGGATTTACTCAGACATCCAACCTACGGACTCACCAGCGAGTTCACACTGGAGAGAGGCCGTACACCTGCTCAGACTGTGGGAAGGGATTCGCTCGGTCAGCTGATCTGATGAGACACCAAGGAGTTCACACAGGGGAGAGGCCATTCAGTTGCTCAGAATGTGGGAAGGGATTCACTTGCTCATCCAAACTACAGAGGCACCAGAGAGTTCACACTGGGGAGAGGCCATTTACCTGCTTAGATTTTGGGAAGAGATTCTCTCAGCCATCTCCAACAAATGTGCACCATTGAGTTCACACTGTTGAGAAGCCATGCACCTGCTGTGAATGTGGGAAAGGACTCATTCAGTAACCTAACCTTGTGACACACTACTGGGTTCACACTGGGGAGAAAGTTTTAATAGGTTTCATGCTGGATATTTGTCCACCATTGTTGCTGAATGAAATTTTACAAGTGATTGTTGGTGCTGAATTCTGCAATTATTGCTGCTGCTCACGACACCCAGTTCTGCACCCTGGTCACTGGACATGGGAGGAGTTTCTTCTGCTGCCTATTCACCTTTAATGGAACTGGCGTTTAATATTCTGTATCCGAGACAAATAAATCAGTTCTATTTTAAACTCTGTGCAGTGAATTTTTAATACACCTGGAGTACAGGAGAGAGTCAACTCAGGCCAGCTGGACCCTGCCGGTGATTCTGTTCCATGACAGTCCTTTTAAATCCTCCCCTGATGTTCACCTCTTGCTCTCCCTGCGGTGATAGGCTGCAAACAGTCACCACTCTGTGGGTGAAGAGGTTTCCTTTGAATTTTCTGCAGACTGAGAAGTCGAGCTGACAGCAGTTCTGTCTGAGATGTTCTTCGACCCTCTAATCTCTGGGCTGAGGAAGAATGACATTGGTAGTTAACCTCCTTAATCATGTCACATTTCCACATTATTGGTCATTTTTCCTGCTCCTAAAGTGTTAGAAAGCACTACTGTGCTCTAAAGACTGAAAGCAGAATGGGAAGCCTTTAATTGGATGTTCAACTGAGCAGGGTCAGAAACCAGAGGCAGATCTCCACAAGGCAGAGTTTGGGGTTCTGGACAATGGTCCGGGTCAGAACGTATGATGAGGAGAAGGGAATCAGCAGTGGGGCGTGGCATCGAGTGTCAGAGTAGCAATATTTAGAAGCTGATTGACAGGGAAAATAATTCACCTGTCTGATTGATGACACAAACAATGCCTGTTATGTGGTGCCCCTTTGGTTGAGGGATATGTGTGTTAGGAATGGTTTCATCTATTGAGATATGATAGATTATATCTCAATATAAATAGATTAAATATTCTATAGACATATAATAGAGACACTGGGATATAAGCAGGTTGTTCCTACGTTATCCTGTAATATTATATCCAGATAGTTGTTATGGATTGTCTTATCTGAAATAATGTATTGATTAGCATATAATTAGTAAGATTTTGACTCTAAAACTGGATCAGGCTTAAATTTATGGAGCCTTTATGAGGTGATGGAGGGCATTAATCAGTTTGTATTTTAAAGCAAGATTTTGGTGAATGGTATTTGCCACTTGATTGTCCCTGTGTAATTGTTCAGATTGAGTTGAACCGCTGCAGGATCCCAGAACGTGTTGAATTGTGTCTGGTTTCTCTTGATATTTTCTGTATTTATTGCCTGGTTTGTTTGTCTTTTATGTATTTTTGAATTTTTAATATGTTAACCACCTTGTTCTGTATTTCTGCAAGGAACCCCTGTTTTTGGGAAGATGTCTCCAAATCTCAGTCAGGTGCTCGATGCTTCCTTGTCAACATCTAGTCTGCTAGGATCATTGGGATGACCCCCATGGAGGGTCATACTCATCCCGCTGGTTAATGTTTCTTCCATAGTGATGATACATTTTTCTGAGTTGGCCTCTCGTTTAAGTTTTCTGGCCTGTATTTCTTATCAGAATTGCATATACCTGCATGGTGTGCTGAATCCTGATTCTTTTGTATTAAGTACTTTAGAAACCTTATCAGACTGTTGGGTGACTTTTTTTAAATGTCTGTTACTGCTCTTCTTACTTTTGTCCTCAGTAGTGTTAATCTAAGCGAGTTTGAGTGTAATTTCATTTCAGTTTTTTTCCTTAATATTTCAGATTGGAAGGGGACCGAGATATTTTGTGTAAGGAATAGGTTAATATGGGTGTAGCAAAAGTGTTTATTGCCTTTGTTTAGGCAATGATCCTGTAGATAAGACATTGATCATGTGGACAGTCAGAAGATTTTCCCCCTGGTAGAAATGGCTAATACGTGGGGGTCTAATTTTATGGTGCTTGGAAATGGGTACAAAGCAGGTGTCAGAGGTAATTTTTCTTTTCCACAAAGAGCATGGTAGGTGCGTGGAATGCACTGCAGGATAAGGGGCTAGAGGTGAATACAGTACTCTCTTTTGAGAGACTCTTAGGTAGGTACATGGAGCTTAGAGAAATAAAGGGAAATGTGGTAGAAAAATTCCAGGTAGCTTCCAGAGTAGTAACATGGCAGGCTGAGCATTGTGGGACCAAGAGCCTGTAATGAGCTGCAGATTTCTATTTCCTCCATTCTATTTGTTATACTATGGATGTCTGCTTGGCAAATGTTCTTAAGCCTTGGAGTAAATGTTAAGAATTTTCCTGTTTGCACTATTTTTCTATTTGATGTATTCCCACGAGATGGCTTCTTATAGCAGCTCCTGGTTCCCAGCTGGGGATCAGCAGTTCTTGAATGGGTGTTGTGTTATGAACAGGAATTAATTCGAACACTTAAGGTAACAGAACCCATAGCAGGAAGTGACCTTAAAATATTGGAATTCATCCTGAAATATGAGAAGGAGAAGCTAAAGTGAGATTTACAGTAGAATAAAGAGAATTGCAGAGAGAAGAATTGACCAAAATTGTTTAGAATACAACACTGGCAGAGTTGACGACAGAATGGCAGGAATTTCTGTAAGCAATTCGGAAGGCACAGGATAAACTATATGTACCAAAGAGGAAGAAGTATTCTAAAGACAAGGTGATACAAATGCAGCTAATGAGAAGGCAAAACCAACATAAAAGCCAAAGAGAGGATAAAGCAATGGTGGGGAGTTAGGGGATTAGAATGATTTTAAAAAGCAACAAAAGAGAACTAAGGAAGTAATTAAAAAGGGAAATATGGAATGTGCAGTTAAGCTAGCCAGTAATATTAAGCAGGATATCAGATGTTTCTTCTGATACATGAAGTGTAAAGGAGAGGCGAAAGTGGATATCGGACCACTGGAAAATGAGGCTGGAGGGATAGCAATGGGGGGCAAGGAGCTGGCGAATGAACTGAATACGTATTCTGCATCAGTCTCCTATATAGAAAACACAAGCAGTGGAAGTGCAGATGTCAGTGGTCAGAAGTGTGTAAGGTTCCGTTACTCGGCAAAAGGTTCTTGGGAAACAGAAAGGTCTGAATACAT
Source organism: Hypanus sabinus (assembly GCF_030144855.1). Classification (NCBI taxonomy): domain Eukaryota; kingdom Metazoa; phylum Chordata; class Chondrichthyes; order Myliobatiformes; family Dasyatidae; genus Hypanus; species Hypanus sabinus. Next base: position 59,629,083 of record NC_082706.1, on the reverse strand, counting down.
CACCTGGACCAGATGGTGTATATCCAAGAGATCTCAAAGAGGTGGCTGGGGAGATTGTTGAGGGGTTTGTAATGATGTTTCAAGAACCAGTGGATTCTGGTATGGTTCTGCAAGTTTGGAAATTTAGAAATATCACTCCACACTTCAAGAAGGAAGGAGGTGGAAGAACAGAAACAGTGTAGGGAACCGTATAGTCATGTGCTTGGTGGAAATAAATAAAAGTGGCAGCTGAAATACGGTGTAGGGTCTGCGGGTCTGCAGTCGGGGTCTCGGGTTCCCTCAGCATGATGTTGCACAGTCATTATTAGCAAAACATTCTGATACAATATGGGTTTCGTTTTGTAACAGACAAAAATGCCATTTTGGAACGACAAGTACATTTCCACAGTGGTAGAGAAATGCTTAAATATCCCTCACCATCTCTGAAAACCCTTCAGAGCCCGAAAGCTCTCCCCATTTCTGTAAACCCCGCAAACCCCTACAGCACTTGCCATTTCTGCAAAACCCTCACCATCCACACTGGTGCATTCAAGCGATGGCTGATCTGAGAAAGACACTACCCGTGGCAGCGGGCAGGGTTTGTAAAACACCATCATGAGTCTTGTTTATAAACCTATGATTTGCATTGATATCTTGACTAAACCTCCTCTCATGCTGCCTGCTGTAAAAATAAAGGTATTTCTTTCCTCAGTTCCTTTGCCTCCACCACATTTGTTGACAGGATGAGGTTTTCCTTTCCAGATCGTCAGAGAACTCCTCCAAACAATGCAGTTTCCCTTCCACCACCATTGATGCCGATCTCACACACAATTGCTGTATTCCCTAAAGATCCACCTTCACTCCATATTCCAGTCACCTCCACAACTTCTCGTATCTTCAACCATCAAACACATCTTCTTCTACCGCCGCCCCACCTCCCTGCTTTCCATCCGGATTTCCTTGTCCACCAATCTATTTCCTGGAACGTATCCCTGCAAAGTGAGGAAAGTGCTACACGTTCCTATTTATCTCCTCTCTGAGCAGCACTCATGATCACAAGCAGTCCGTCCAGATGAGGCAACATTTCACTTGCGGGTCTATCCGTTCATTCACTGTATCCAGCGCTCCCAGTGCGGCCTCCTGTACTTCAGTGAGACCTGATGTAGATTGGAAACCAACTTGTCAAGCACATTCCTTCCTTCCGCTATAAAACATATTTCCTGGTTGCTAATCATTTCAGAACAACTCTGCCTTTCCATTCCAACATACCAGTCCATTGTTTGACTAACACAATGAGAGCCACACATCATATCTGTTTAGATTTCAACCTGATGGCACGAACATCGATATCTTGTACTTCCACTTCCACCTGCGCCCTGCCCTCTCAATTCTGTTTCCCATCTTGCCTCCTCTCTTGTCCTCTGCTGATCATCTCCCTCTGAAGCATCTTTTCCATCCTGTTCTCCCATGGCACGCTCTTGTCTCCTCTCAGATTCATTTTCAGCCCTTTGCCTTTTCAAACTCCCACCTCACTGCTTCGCACTTCAACACCCTCCCCCACCCACTCAGATTGACTCTTGTCTGGTTTCCCCTATCATCTGCCAGCTTTGACTCAGTCCCCTCGGCCCACCATCTTATTCGGCACCTTTTCCATTTCTGACGAAGGATCTGAGCTAGAAATATCTGTTATGCTTGTTTCCCCATCCCCCCTCTGTAGATGCTGCCTGACCTCCTGAGTTCCTTCAGCACTTTGTGAATAATGCTCTTCAACTCCAACATCCGCAAAGGGGTGAGGGTACAGAGATGACATCAGTTCGCCCTAATGTAGAGCAGGCCACACGGGGAGAACAGAAAACAGTAGATGACTGCACCAGGCACGAAGCTGATGTGTTCCCTCATATGGAGGTATGTTCGGCACAATAAGTAATAACGGTGAGCCTCGCTGTAACCCTCTCCCTTTTGTGGACATCACTGCCACTTGGTGGTGATGTGCCGCAATTACAGGACCACCGATTTCTGGACTCCACTGTTACCAGGCGGTGCTCTGCCACAATAACGCTGAGCGACAGGAATGTGATACTGCAATCTGCTGAACTGTTTATTCAAGATTCATGGTTGTTTTATTCCAATTCCAGCAGACAAGTGCAAATGAGATCAAAATAATTATTACTCTGGCTCCAGTGCAGTAAAAAAAGAAACAAACAAGAAAACAATAATAAAAAATATATATCCACAGCTGACACACAGCACATATGTCCATAAACTGGCGCAAAGCTCAGGGTGTTTGTTCATAAGGCAACTGACAGGAAATGATAAATTAGCGGTGTTCAGTGGTGTGGATTAGTGTGTGGAGTTGTTGATAAGACATTGCTTGGGGAAATCAGCTTTTTCAGAGTTGGCAATGCTGGTGTGCATAGTCTCCTCATTGATGATTGTGGGACAAGCTGCCCATGAGCTGGGAGGATGGAGGGAGATTATGAAAATCAGGCTGGTGGCTGGGCTGGATTAAGCTGTAGCACATGTTATAAAGGGGTCCTAAATTAATAAAATATGCACATAAGTATTAAAACATAAATTACTTACTTGCATAGTAAAATCGTTCTTTTTTTTTCCATTTGTTGTACAGCCAGATAACTGACACTTCAGTAATTGTATTACTTACATGTAGGTAGCAATATCAAATGTCAAAAGTAACAGAACTACAATTTAAAAGTTATATTTTCTATATTTAGCATGAACAAATTTGTTCATCATACTGAAAATGTGTATTTCATGCAGGATTTCATGCTTTAAAAAGTTGAAAACTTTTGTCAACGGGGAATCAATCTACAAGAATTCAAACTGTAATATTGATGACGAAATTATTGTGATAAAGAACATGATTTCTTGTGCAATGGATGGAGCATCATATAGTCAGGTTGCCATGCTGGTTTAGTAGAATTTATGAAAATTAAATTGCAAGTGTATGGTGACATTCATTGTCAACATCCCGCAGAAACTGTGCAGGGCACAGCTACTGTGAAAACTAGGTTTAAAGATAAATAAAACGTTAAAACAGGATATTTTTCCATACTGGCATACGGTAGCCATGTTTTTACACTATGGGAGCGCTGGCAAGTATATTCGGTCTAAGAGGGGCGAGTATTGTAAATATGAAGGTCTCCAGGAGGACGTTGTCAAGTATGTGGGCGTTGGCATAAAAGAATGTTAGCAAACACTACTATAGAAGAAAGAGTTAGCCAATGGATGAGCATAACAGTCCATGGATGAGATCCCCACAAATATCAACGAGAATGCTTCCAACGTTATAAACTCAACGTTCGAGACGTCTTCCCAGAAACTGAATGTTTCCTTGTGGCAGTACAGGTCCAGGTGGTTTAGACAAGCGGAATATGTCATGTGAAACCAGAAAATATCCCGCACATTACTGTATCCTGCAATCCTTTAATTCAATCTGATTACTTACACAGGCACCATCAAGTGACAAATATCTTTCACCAGATTCTTGCTTTAAGATACAAAATCATGAAACAAACCATACATTATTATAAATACAATCCTGATCCAGTTTTAGAGTCAGGAACCCACAATTCTATTATGACCAATGATTAGAGATGGCATAATACCTGGTACCCGCCCGAATATAATATTACAGGATAAATATGCAATAACAATTTAATAGATAAGGCCATTCGGAACGCACACAACGCACGGAAATCAGTAAGCGTAAGACACCAGAGATATGCTGACGAAAGAGGGAAATGAACGACTATGCTACATGAGCAGGGTGTACATTGTCCCATTGTAGTATACTGTTTTCGACTGGTATCATCCCAAAAATCACTACACAATAGCAGTAACTATTTCGACCTGCACGGCAATATCTATGCAAGTCTCCAGAAAGGCACAATACTAGACAGCACTACAGTAGTCAGAAAGTTGCAAGCGATTGAGAAATAATTGTGCTTGTTTGTGTCCACAATGCAATTTTTATCAGTTTTAGCTGAGAGAGAAAAAAATAAAAAAAAATACTAATATGCATGCGATTTGCTGGCATGAACTCAGAGGAGAGAAGGATAGTCATTTATTTGAAATCTGGAAGTGGGATGATACTATTTCCCTTGAAGCAGAGTAGGCACCGGAGGTTTCAGTAAAAATTTGCACAAATATGAATGAGTTCTGTGGTGTTAAATATTACTTTGTAACATTTTTGTCTGAGGCGACGGACAAGTGCTAGCTTTACTGTAAGTTCATGTTAACTTTTATTCGTTTCTCTCTTATGCAAAAGATATAAGTAACAAATGAGTGGCATTTTTGCCGATTTGGTCGTGAACGTCCCCAGAATCCGTCTCGCTTTCTAAAGACCAAAAAGGGTCTGACGATGACAATCGCAGGAATATAGTGGGAAACCGAAAACACGAGGAAATTATCAGATGCTGGAAATTCAAACAACAACACACACAAAATGCTGGTGGAGCACAGCAGGCCAGGCAGCATCTATAGGGAGACGCGCTGCCGACGTTTCGGGCCGAGACCCCTGGTCAGGAAAAGGTAGGATGAGCTTCAGGGTTAGTAGGAGCGGAGGTGGCGCGGTCCGGGTGTCGGAGAGTCTGTTCCCTGCAATGTATTTCTCTCGGGCCCGAACTCAGATTTATTCTCCCCGCTGCCACGTTCTCCGATGATCATTGATGCTGTAGAGTCAAGATCGAAAACATTGCAACCGCCTCCTAGAAGAGCTTAGATATTTTTTCTGTTAATTAGTTGAATAATTGACGTGAGCGAATATTTCGCTGCACTGATCAACTGCTCTCTGATTAATGCTGATGTCATTTAAGTACAATCCCATTTGTGGTGAAGTATGGATAGCTTGACATGAAATTGCAAAAAAGACAAAAAAGACGAAGAAGTGACAATCCAGGAAGTCAGGAATGTTGTGAAACTCTCAGGCTCTTCCCTCGTTTTCACGATGGCGAATGGAAAACCAGCTCCCATCAGGTTTCGCACCAGGATGAAGCAAAATCGTTTAATCACCATATGCTTGTCCCTCGAATTGGTGCAAATCCTTAAACCGACAGAGCATCTGCATTCATTACTTTTGTACCAACAATGACAATTGTTTTGCAGATGCAGTGAATTGGTAGCGTTGTTCACTGTCCACCTGACAGTCTTATTTACGTGTTTAGCTATCTGAACGGCACTTTCACCGTAAACACAACACAACATTGAATATTCTGTGTGTTTTTTTTCTCTCACGTGCTCCCTGGATGTTGTTATGTATTGAATTGTCTGAACGGAATTGCTCACGAGAAGATCTTTCACTGTTGCCGTAATAAACAAATGGGTCGTCGGTCATGGAATTAAATTAAGCAGTTTGTCGGAAGGATAGCAAGAAGGACAGATATTGAGTTACGTGGTGATTACCTTCCATGGGTGAGTAGTGAGTAGTGACTAGTTGATATTCGCAAAGAGTAATGGGGTTCCTGAAAGGGCTGATGTAGAAAAAAATACTGAAATGGAAGTTCCAACGTCAATGAAGGTGGGGGAGCGGATTGACCATGCGGTGTTCAATACATTCTGATACCTAACCCCACTGACGGGGAAAGTCACGATTCAATATGATATAATATTGGCCTGATTTGAGAATTGTACCATTTCTGCTCCTCATAAGAAATGTATGTAGTTGCCGTGGAGCCGATGCTCAGGGGTTTCACCAGGATGTTGCCGAACGTGGGGCATTTCAAATCATCAGCGGATCATCTGCCATTCTCTCCTTCAAACAGAGGAGAGAGTTGTTCCATTCAGAAGTTCAAACGTTATTAGAAACTTACAAGTTTTCGGTAGTAGGAACCTTTTCTCTATATCAGATGCATCTATAGCGAAGGGCAAAGTTGGAGTGGAAGTGTAAGTTTTAGTGTAAGTTAGTGTAAAGTGTTGACTTTCCTTGTTTCAGTTTGATGTCAGGGAATGACCCAACGATTCAGTTGCACACTTGCTGACCAAGACTACTGCACCTTCAGTGTTCACAACGATGTCTCCACTACATCAGATAGGGAGAGGAAAAAAAAACAGTAGCAGCAACTGTGTTTAGTTGCTCGGACTACGAGATAGATCCTCATCGTCACGTGGTTGATCTTGCGATTATCACACTGTGATGCTTACGGTGCTGATATTCAGACCCGTTTTCTCTGTCCGCGGCTTTGCCCGCTGCCATCGGGAGGCAGAGCATAACGGAGAGGAAGACATCTCTCTTCCCAACTGGATATCTCGCAACAATAGGGAATAAGCTGTGATTTAATTTGTTTCCAATACCGGCTGAACTGTCCCTCATCATTTCTATAATGATGTCCATGTCCCTTTCTCGCCCCGTACGATAAAAACCTAAAGAGCAGCCGATATGTCCCGATAAGGAGAAATACAATAAAGCCCCATGTTCTAATTATCTTTCACCGCCTGGCGATCTGAGTGTTGGAAAACCTAATGCAATATTTTGAGGAAGTTACAAGTATGCTAGAGAAGGGAGATACAATGGATATTGTGTGGTTGGATATCCAGAAGGCCTTTGACAAGGTGCCGCACATGAGGCTGCTAAACAAGTTAAGAGCCCATGGAATTAAGGGAAAATTACATACGTGGGTAGGGCTTTGGTTGATTGGCAGGAAGCAGAGAGTGGGAATAAAGCGATCCCATTTTGGTTGGCTGCCGGTTTCAAGTGATGTTCCACAGGGGCTTGTGTTGGGGCCGCATCTTTTTACGTTGTATATCAACGGTCTGGATTATGGAATAGATGGCTTTGTAGCTAAGTTTGCTGATGATACAAAGATAGGTGGAGGGGCTGGTAGTTCTGAGGAAACAGAGAGTCGGCAGAGAGTATTGGATATATTGGGAGAATGGGCAAAGAAGTGGCAAACGAAATACAATGTTGGAAAGTGTATGGTCATGCGCTTTGGTAGAAGAAATAAACGGACAGAATATTATTTAAATGGGGAGAGAATTCAAAGTTTGGAGATGCAACGGGACTTGGGAGGCCTCCTGCAAGATACACTTAAGGTTAACCTTAAGGTTGAGTCGGTGTTGAAGAAGGCAAATGCAACGTTGACATTCATTTCTTGAGGAATAGAAAGTAAGAGCAGAAATGTGATGTTGAAGCTCTATCAGGCTCTGGTGACACCTTACTTGGAGTACTGTCTGTTGTTTTGGGCTCCTTTTCCTAAAAAAAAGGTGGTGCTGACTTTGGAGAGGGTTCACTGAAGGTTCACTAGAATGATTCCGGGACTGAGAGGTTTAACAAATGAGGAACGTTCTATTGATCTTGGACTGTACTACATGGAGTTTAGAGGGGGGGGGGGACGGGGACGGCATATGAATATTTCAAATTTTGAAAGGCATGGACAGAGTGGATGTGGTAAAGCTGTTTCCCATGGTGGGGGAGTCTAGTGCGAGAGGACATGACTTAAGGATTGAAGGGCGCCCATTCAGAACAGAGATGCAAAAATTTATTTTAGCCAGAGGGTGCTGAATCTATGGAATTTGTTGCCACAGGCAGCAGTTGAAGCCATGTCATCGGGTGTATTTAAGGCAGAGATTGATAGGTATCTGAGTAGCCAGGGCATTAAAGGTTATGGTGAGAAGGCGGGGAAGAGGGACGAAATAGGAGAATGGATCAGCTCGTGATAAAATTGCAGCAGACGATGGGGCGAATGGCCGACTTCTGCTCCTTTGTCTTATGGTCTTGTGGAGATTGCTGATCCTCTGCCGATGATCTTTGATTCATCAATGGGAAAGGGAGAGGTTCTGGAGGATTGAAGGTTTGCAGCTGTTGTTCTCTTATTCAAGAAAGGGAGTAGAGATAGCCCAGGAAATTATAGACCAGTGAGTCTTACTTCAGTGGTTGGCAAGTTGATAGGAAAAAAAATCATGAGAGGCAGGATTTATGAGCAATTGCAGAGGTATAATATGATCAAGAATAGTCTGCTAGCTTTGTCAAGGGTCGAAATAGCGTAAAGCGAATAAATAATTACCATTACTTTTTGTGGGAAAATTTTTTGATTGTTCCCATACGCAAACAAAAATCCTACTAACTCACCCAAGTAGCAAATTAGACCTCAAATAACACTCACATATAGTAAAACAAGAATGATATGATAAATACACAGCCTATAGCAAGTAGAAATACTTGCTTGCATTCACTGCAGCACTATCCACCGTAGCAAAAATCTCATGCAAGCGCTCTCAGCAGAAGCGCTCTGGGAGGAAGCACTCTTAGCGAAAGCAGTCTCTCCAGTAACCTTTAAGCTACGAAGCTGCCAAATCAAACCAAATGGCGATCAAACCATCCATGACTACCTTTAAATTCCGCATTCGCAAAAATGTCCTTCATTTATATTGGTATGTTCCCAGACCCGAAAAATAACCTACCAAGTCATACCAAATAACACATAAAAATGCACAGCCTATATAAGGTGGAAATAATGTATGTACGTTGCAGTTTCACTTACCAGGATTGGGAAGACAGTAAGCACACTGATCATGATGTTTTAGACTGAGGTTGCAGTGGTGGGAGGTACAGGAAACTGGTCACTAATGTCTTCTGTGTCTGCCAGCTTTGATGTCGAAGGGCGACATTCGTCGTTTGCTGTGCCTGATGTGGAAGGCTTGAAAATTGACCGCATGCTTGACTGCTTAGTTTCGCGCATTTTTCTATCATACAGTTCTTTGTAAGCATTCAAATCATCCTGCAAATATATCACAAAGCTACATACCCTTTCAAAATTATAGTCATACTTTTCTGCAATCATTGCAGTGCTATCACTCAAAACAAAAATCTCCAACCAATTCGATATGAACAGAACACAACTGAAAGTGCTTTCTTATCAACGCCTTTAAGTGCTCCCGGATTTTCTGAATGGTAAACTAGTAGAGGCTTAAGGGCAGCATCACTGATGGCGTTAATAATAGACATCAGGGGAAACCTGCATTTTGATACCTTCTGTTCCTTAGCCTGCTTTTCTTCTATCGACATAATTGTCTTCCTCTGCAAGTTTTCCCAATAAGTTGCAGTTTCGTCAGAGTTAAACACTTGGCTATACGAATCGCCACTTTCTTTTTTTTTATTACTATTGCTTTATTGCAACACCGACAAATTACATTCAATACAACCATTTGCTGATTACATTTTGACAGTGTAACCCAGCCTTCGCCAGTCTTCATCACCATCACCCCCTCCACCCCTCATCCTCTTCATCATCCCCACGCCCTCTCCACCTCTCTCTCCCCCATCCCTCTAACCTTCACCAACCAACTGTATAATAGTGCACACACAGACAAAACATTCCCATTTTAACAGAAGATTTTTCAAGTTAAATGTTAAGTTTTTCCACATTAAGATTGTGTTTGGTTGTGCATAATTTACGCTTGCTGATAATAATTTCAGATAGGCAATGTCCAAAAAGCTGCGAAGCCAGTGGGTATTTGAAATATCATGGGGACTTTTCCAACGCTGAAATACGATCTTCTTAGTGCAGTCAGGCCTGCCAACCAGACATTACGTGTTTATTTTTTCCGTAAGAGAAAGGTGGAAGTCATCATTCAGAAGATGCACAGTGGGATCCATTGGTAACTGTACACTGGTTAGTTCTGTAAGGGTACTGATAACCTTCCCCACAAACCAAAAACCCCTGAACATTCCCATACAACATGTATAAAAAAGCAACGGTTCCGCCGGAAGCAAAATGAGCAATATGGGGCAAGAACCAGTCCCATTTGACATCTAATTCTCGGTGTTAGATATACTTCATGACAAATATTCAACTGTATATACTTTTTTGAAGCACTGGCAGCATTATCCCAGATCTCATCCAGTCTAAATCTTGTCCCAGTTCAGAAATGTCCCTATCCCGGGCTTTCATTCTTTTTTTTGTTTTTTTTTATTGAAGTTCACCATCAAACAAACAATTCCATAAGATGTATTTCAGACTTTGTACATATATATCATATAATCATATATATCACAAATTTCCACATAGTATTTATCTCAGGCATAAACTTATAGAAAAGAGTGGAAAGAAAAAAAAAGACAAGATAAAAACTATATACAAGTAGGGAGTGATCTTTTTTTACAATATATTCATTGATTTGTGAGAATAAAATCAGGCCTATAAGGCATTATATAGTTAAACCATTTTTCCCAGTATGAATCAAATTGATTAACTTATGATTATAATTAGCTTATGATTAACAGATGCTGTTATATTCTCCATTTTGTAAATCTCCATTGTAATTTTCATCCATGCATTTAAATTTTCACTACAGTGAGAAACATTTCCTATTAAGGGTCTTTTTACCAGCCACCAACAGTATATTCAGTAAATATTTATCTCCTTTCAACCATTCTTGAGGTGTATATCCAAAACAAATGGTCTTACTCTCGAAGGATATTTACATTTAAAGATGTCTTTTGGGCATTGTGTACCTTCCAATAGTTTTTGATAACAGGGCAGTCGCAAAAATATGATAATGATTTGCATTTTGAATTCCCTAATTTCTCCACCAAGCAGGGAGGTTACTATCATAATGGGATTTCTGAGAGGGTGTAATAAAATATCTTATTTTTCCATCCAAACTCCCTCCATTTCTGTGAATTGGTACACTTCCATTGATAACTCCATATTATTGTCCATTCTTCCTCAGATATAATTATCCCTCCTTCCACATCCCATTTTGTTTTAATATATGAATCGAATGTTTTTTTAAAAGATTTGACAAACCACTCAACCTGCTTGAAATGATTCTACTACTGTTAGCTGAATTATATGTTTTTCTAAATAGCTCTATCAAGCATGTCCTTGTCTTGGTTACGTTTCAAAGCGTCTTCTTAACATATTGTGGCATCTGTAAATTCCGATCAAAATCTTCTTTTTCTATTAAGTGTTTCTCTTTAAGCATTTCAAAACTGAACAGTGTTCCTTCTTTTATTATGTTGCAAAGAGTTGTTATTCCTTTCGCTGTCCAGTCCTTTAATCTAGCATCCAATTTATCTGGTGTAAAATCCGAGTCATATGCACACCACTTAAAAGTTGTAATATCTCTCTTTAGATTATATTCTTTTGTAGTAGTTTGCCATAGTTTAAGAGTCATTTTTACCCATGGGTTTTCAATAGTATTTATGTACCTTTGCAGGATGTTATCAGCCAAAATTGCTTTTTTGGTAATGGGAAGTACCCGTTCCTCAATATTTTTCCATTGATCGTCATAAGATGGATTGCACTAACTTATCACAGCTCTCAACTGTGCTACAAAATAACAATCTCTAAGAGAAGGTCGGCTCCAACCCCCTTTCCCTTTGCTAACTGCAAAGTTTGAGATGAACTCTAGACCTTTTACCTTGCCGAATATACCTTGATAACATATTGTTCCATTTATTGAATTGATTTTGATTAATCTCTATTGGTAGGGTCTGAAAGAGATATAACCGTCTGGGCAGTATATTCATTTTAATAGACTCAGTCCTTGAACTGAGACTGAAAATATGATTCAAGTTCGATTTTGCCTTATGTTCTTTATTTTATATATATATATATATATATATATATATATAAAGGCTGAATATTACATTCTGATAATTTTGCCAAATCTTTATGCAAAATGATACTCAAATATTTGAATGTTTCTTTGTGCCATGCCCAGGGATATCTACTTTCAATTTTTCATGGTGGGCTATAGTAATATTAAATTAATTGGGTTTTACCTATTTTGATCTTGTTTCCTGAATTAGCTTGTATCCCGAAAATTGGAAACTGCTCACAATACACCAAGAGTGAACTGACCAATGCGTTATAAAGGAACAGTATCACATCCTTGCTCTTGCATGCTAACATTACAGTTGTCATCCTTAATCAACTCAATCTGCAAGCAAACCTTTAGGGACTCCTACTCAAGGACTCCCAAGTATCTGTACACCTCCAATTTTTCTATTTTCTTCTATTTCTTTTTCTTCTACGCCCTTATTCCTTCTAACAATTGTACATGACAGTACACTTGCATACACTGTATTTCATCCGCTAATTCGTTGCCTGTTCTCCAAACCTATCGAAGTTCTCCTGCCGACTCCTGCTTTGCTCTAAACTACCTGTCCCGTACTTATCTTTGTATCAACTGCAGTTTGTCACTGAGGTATCAGTTCGGTCATCCATATCATTCAGATTTAATATGAAAAGATGCGGTCTCAATAATGACCGCTACGGAACACCATTCGTTACCGACAGCAAAACAGAACAGCTCACGTTATTCTGACTCTTTCTCCCTTGTCAGTTAGCCAATCTTCGATCCATACAAATATCTTTCCTCTAATTCCATGAACTGTGATCTTGTTAAGTAGCCTCACGTGCAGCACCTTAGATAGTCAAAGGCTTTTCCCCAGGACTGATATGGTTGCCAAAAGAGGACACGGGTTTAATGTGCAGGGGAGTAGGTACAGATGAGATATCAGACTAAGTTATTTTTTTTTTTACTCAGAGAGTCGTGAGTGTGTGTAATGGGCTGCCGGAAATGGTGGTGGAGACCAATAATACAGAATATTTTAATACACTTGTGGATAGGTAATGAAGCTTAGAAAAATAGAGGGCTATGGGTAAGCCTAGCATTTTCAAGGTAGATACATGTTCGGCACAAGTTTGTGAGCCGAAGGGGTTGTATTATGCGACAGGTTTTCTACGTTTCTGTTTCTATTAACATCCTTGTAAATGTCCTCTGCACCATTTTTATTGTCTGCATATCCTTCCTATAGTGAGACGACCAAAATTTAACAAATTACTCCACGGGATCTGACCATGGCCCTATATTGTTGCAACAATACCTCTCGGCTCTTAAACTCAATCCCACGGAAGGACAATGCACCATATGTCTTCCTAACCATGGAATGAACCTGCGCAGCATCTTTATTCGTCGTATGGACTTGGCCCCAAGATCATTCTGATCCTCCAGACTGCCAAGATTCTTACCATTAATACTATATACTGGCATCATACTTGACCTTCCAAAATGAACCACTTCACACTTAACTGGGTTGAACTCCATCTGCCACCTCTCAGTCCAGTTTTGCATCCTATCAATATCTCGCTGTAAACTCTGACTGCCCTCCACACTATCCACAACACCCCCAACCTTTGCATTATCAGGAAATTTACTAAAACATCTTTACACTTCCTCAACCAGGTCATTTATAAAAGTCGCGAAGAGTAGGGGTCCCTTAACTGATCCCTGAGGCACACCACAGGTTACCGACCTCTAAGCAGAATAAAACCCATCCACAACCACTCTTTGCCTTCTGTGGGCAAGCGAGTTCTGGATCCACAAAGCAATGTTCTCTTGGATCCCTTGCCTCCTTAGTTTCTCAATAAGCCTTGCATGTGGTACCTTGTTAATGATCATCTGAAAATCCAAGTAAACAACTTCTACATCCTCAGCTTTATCTACCTTGCCTGCTATTTCCTCAAAGTATTACAGGAGATTTGTCAGGCATGGAATCCTGCTGACTTTGGCCTACTTCATCATATGCCCTCTTTTACAATTCCCAAAAAACACTCATCCTTAATACACTCAGATATATTCCTGACCACTGAGGTGAGACTAACTGTCTTATCGTTTTCTTCCTTCTGCCTCGCTCTCTTAGAGACTGGAGTCACAATTGCAGATTTCTAGTCCATCGGAACCGTTCCAAAATTTAGTGATTCTTTATAGATCATTACTCATTATTTCAGAGAAAACTAAATGGGAACTTATTCATTCAGATGTCAGGAGATGCAACAAGCTGCCAAAGGATTCCCGTATAGGCTTGGAACGTGGACTGATCTACAAGGCCAACGCAAAGGCAGGCATAGCTGCAACCCGCACGGGTGCCCATGGCTACACCTTTGGTTTGGAGGAAGTGGAAGGAGCCAAAGGAGAATTTATTAAGAGTGAGGACTAATTCCACTAGACGCAGGAGAGTAGTGGTAGAAAGGAACTGGTTAGGTCTGGTATCCAAAGAGTTGCGGTAAGTTTTGAGACCCTCCTGGTGTGGGATAGATGTATATATGGACTGGACATCCATAGTGAGAATAAGGTGGTGGGGGCCAGGGAACTCAAAATCATTGAAAAAAATTCAAAGCTTATTAAGTGGCACAGAATAGGTGGGAAGAGATTGAACAAGGTTGGGGGGGGGGAATAAAGCAAAGTCGAGGTATGAAGAAATGAGTTCAGTGGGGCAGGAGCAAGCTGAGACAATGGGTCTACCAGGACAGACAGATTTATCATTCGGGGCTGCGATCCAAAGTTCATGTCTGCTAGTGGCGGAGTCGGCAGGCTCTGGGGTCTGCAAATGGAAGATCCTGTGACCCTTGCGGGACGTGACAAAGTCAATGGAATGACCATTGCACGCATGGATCCGACGGAGGATGAAATAATGGACAGGTCCTTTACAAATGGTGAAAAAATATTCCCAGAGGCATGGAACGGATTGTGATAGGGACGCCAAGTACCTCCTCATGGCGGAGAGTGTCGTCCTCAGAGCTCAATGGGAGAAACAACGGGAGGCAGAGTCAATTAAATGTGAGTACCTTGGATCCTCAGAAGGTCCAAATTGAGAAGCTCAAAAATGAGATCCTGAAGCCAACTGGAGTTGGCTGCGGGGACACGTTCCAAGCTAAACTGAGAAGCTCGAAAAGGAACGTGTGTTGTCGTTGGAGAGAATCTAGAGGATGTTCAAGAAGATGATTCCGGCAATAAAGGGGTTAAGATATGACGAGCATTTGCCAGCCTTGGGTCTGTATTTCTGCACTGACCTATGACTAATAAACGCGGGTGGTGGGGGAGGGGAGGTGCATCTCACTGAAACCCACCGAATGTGGAAAAGTATGGATAGGCTGGATGAGGAGAGGACTTTTCATATAGTGGGAGTAGCCATAACAGAGGGCACAGCCTCAAAACTGAGCAGCGACCTTTTAGAGTAGTTAAGGAGGATTTTATTTAGTTAGAGAACAGTACATCTGTGGAACTCTCTGAAATAGACGGCGGTGGGGGCCAAGTCTGTGAGTACATTTAAGGCAGGAACTATAGGTTTGCTGCTCAGTCAGGACATTACAAGATATGCCGAGGAGGCAGGTGCATGGGGTTGAGTGAGAACCGGGATCAGCCATGATAGATCTGCGGAGCAGACTCGATAGGGGTGAATGGCCTAATTCTGCTCCTGTCTTATGATCTTGTATTGCTAGTGACTTACACAGTGAAGATTGACACAAAATACTTACTACGTTCGGCCACTATGTCTTTGCTCTGTTGCTAACTCTCCAGCATCATCTTCCGGCAGTACAATATCAACTCTTGCCTCTTTTACTCTTTATATGTCTGAGCAAATTTTGATACTTGATATTATTGGCTCACTTGCCTTAATTTTTCATCTTGTCTGCCTTATGGGTTTTTTGTTTTGCTATTTGTCTCCTGATGTTTATGTAAAAACTTTCCTATCCTATGATCTCCCACCATTTTCTTACTAAATTATATGACCCCGTTTTTGCTTTTATCAAAAAAGCAGGTGAAAATCTGTGCATGCTGGAAATCCAAGCAACACATACACTAAATACTGGGGGAACCTAGTTGGCCAGGTAGCATATATGGGCAATAGTAAACAGTCGATGTTTCGGGCCGAGACCCTTCATCAGGACTGAGAGAAACAGATGAGAAGTCAGAAGACGAAGTGTGGGGGTGGGAGGTTTAGAAGATGTGGTAGGTGATAGGTGAAACTGAACGGGGGGGGGGGGGTTGAAGGAAAAAAACGTCTAAAGATCTAATTTCTTTAATCATTCTCGAAAGATCATTGCTAATGCCTCCACATCTCTTCAGCCACCTCTTTGAGATCTCTGGGGTGTCCACCATCTGGTCCAGGTGACCTGTTTAGCTGCTGTTTCCTGAGAACCTTCTCCCAAGTAATGTAACGTTACATATTCTGACCACTGATATCTTGGACTTCCATATTCCTGCTAGTGTCTTCAGCAGGTAAGAGTGATGGACAATTCTTACTCAGTTCAACTGCCATCACTTTTCACCCCCACCCATTACTACCTCTCCGGAAGCATTTTCCAATGGTTTGATATCCGTCTTGTATACTATATGTACCGGATGAAAGCATTGGAATCCTCTATAATATTACTGGCTAGCTCACCTATACTGAAGGAATCCATGGTTGAAGCTGCAAAAGAAACCATCCTATGAAAAGAGCGGAAAAGTAAGAAGAAATGGATAACTGAAGATGTAATACAATTGATACAACAAAAACAAACCACCAAACCAAGAGACAGTGAAGAATACAAACAAATTAATATGACAATCAAAAGAAAATACAGAGAAACTAAAGACAGATGGCTAAATGAGAAATGCTCAGAGATAGAAATGCTACAAATTTATAAATCTGGAACAAAGTTGATGCAGAGTAAGATTAAACAAGCAACTGGGAAATTACCTTGGATGCAAGTGGATGCATCAAGGAAAATGATGGCCACTATATTATGAGCAAAGTGGAAATCCTACAAAGATGGGCGGAGTATACAATATAGCTCTTTGAAGAGCAAAGAGGAGAAAAACTGAATATAAGGAAGAATCATCAAGGACCTAACATTCTAAAATCAGAATTCAAACAGCCATAAGTAAAACTAAAACATAACAGAGCGACTGGTCCAGAGAACAACGTTGTTACGATGATATTGGCCTTCGGAGATTTTTGAGTAGAGAAAACAACAGAAATAGCAAAAGGAATCGATAATCATGGGGAGATACCTGATGGTATAAGTAAATCAGTGTGCATCACACTTCCAATGAGAGAGTAAGCAACAGAATGTAAGTTACATCTGTTATGTATTCAGGCAACAATAAATATATGAGTTCGGCAAGGGTTTTTTATAACAAACAACACGTTTATTAAACACTGAAAACAAACCCCCCAAAAGTAAACAAACATTAACGTAACCGGAAATCAACTGCGGTGCGACAGCTCAAACAGTTCTTAAAGCGATATTGCAAAAAACAGTTCTTTAAAGTGGTATTGCCAAAAGTTCGATATGCTCACAGTCCATTTAAAAAGGAGAGACTTTCTAAGACGATTTAAATTCTCTTTCACGTCGTTTTGCTTCGATCCCCGACGTAGAACTTCCCACGGGGAATTTACGAAAAGGAACAGCTTAAAGGCGCTGAACTTTCCTTCCTCCCTATCCTCAATCCTTTCTGGTAATCCCAGGGATTAACGCGAGAATAGTCAACGATCCAAATAAGGATCAAACAAAGGTCGCCCCCGTTTCACCGTAGAAATCGATTCTCCTCGATCTTTAACTCCCGAACTCCGATCTTCACTCTCCACTGATTTCTCGAACTAGCAGAATCGTAAAGAACCTGCTGGCAATGACCTTTTCAACTTTAGGCATTAGATAAAACTTCATCTTTCAACTAAACTGCGTCATCACATTAAATCACAGTGGCATGAAGTCAGCTTGGCAAATCCAGCCACGAACTGCCCCTCCTCACAGGGCGGGGTCTTCCTTTTATAACCTGAAAAAAACCCTGTCACATGATCTCTACTGGCGGGAAAATAACGTCACTCCATCATCACAAGACCATTAACTCAAGTCCAGTATAGCTTCAACCCCAGTCACGCGACAAGCGTACCGCTGTCATGTGTCACGAGTAGGTAACACCTCACTCCAAAAAAAACATTTTTGGTCTGACAAGAACAAAAATTTTTAACAATTGCTTACAGAAAAAAACAAAGGTATAAATTTTACAACATACACAATATACAATACCATCATATAACAGCTTATAATTGACAATACAGTAGGAGTGTTACAATTGAAAAAAAACCACACAATAAAAAAATTACAGTGTACATTCAACATCGAGATAGACAATCAGCAACCACATTATCTTTACCTTTAATATGAGTTATCACAATATTGTACTCTTATAACATCAAACTCCAATTTAATAATCTTCTGTTTTTGTTTTTCATCTTACTCAGAAAAACTAACGGATTATGATCAGTGTAAACAATAAGTGTTTTTTGAGTTGTACCAACATATACCTCAAAATATTCCAAAGCTGAAACAAGAGATAACAATTCTTTCTCTATTGTCGAATAGTTTCTTTGATGCTTATTAAATTTCTTAGAAAAGTAAGCTACTGGATGATCAACCTCATCACCCTCATTCCTTTGCATTAATACTGTTCCCGCAGCCTCATCACTAGCATCCACAACCAATGAAAAAGGTTTTCCAAAGTCAGGTGCCTTAAGCACAGGTTGTTGACATATCATAGTTTTCAATTTTTCAAATGCTTCTTGACAAGGCACTGTCCACACAAACTTCTCATTCTTCTGCAGAAGGTTAGTTAATGGAAGGACAACATTAGCAAAATTCTTACAAAATTTCCGATAATATCCTACCATTCCCAAAAATCTTCTGAGAGTTTTTTTTCCCCATTGGAGTCGGAATCTCTAAAATTGCCTGAACAGGAGCTACCTTACCTTGACCCACAACATAACCAAGGTAAGTCACAGTGGCATGTACAAATTCACTCTTAGCTAAATTAATAGTTAAGTTAGCTTTTGAAAGCCTTTCAAACAATTTCTCCATCGCAATAATGTGTGCTTCCCAAGTATCATTTCCTGTCACTAAATCATCAATATAAGCATCAGTATCTTTCAATCCCTGAATCACAGAGTTAATCATCCTCTGGAAAGTACCTGGGGCATTCTTCATCCCAAATGGAAGAACATTATATTCATGTAGCCCAGATGGAGTTACAAATGCAGAAATCTCTCTGCCTCTGTCCGTTAATGGAACACACCAATACCCTTTCAATAAATCAATCTTTGTAAGGAACTTTGCTTTTCCAACTTTATTTACACAATCATCTACTCTAGGAATTGGATATGCATCTGTTTTCGTTCCAGCATTCACCTTCCTATAATCCGTACAAAACCTAATAAATCCTGTAATCTGGTTTTGGGACCATAACACATGGCCAACTCCAATTCGAGTTAGAATGTCTAATGATATTATTCTCTAACATATATTCAATTTCTTTCTCAGCAAGTTCACATTTTTCCATGTTCATCCTATATGGATGTTGTTTAATAGGTTTGGCCTCTCCAACATCTACATCATGTGAAGCTATAGTAGTCCTTCTCGGAAAATCTGGAAACAACTCTCTATATTTAAAAAAATAACTCCTTCATCTGTTGTTTCTGTTCTAGCTGTAAATGTGCTAATTTCTCATCAATATTTTCCAGAATGGTTGAATTTGGTAAACTAACAGAAAGAATGTTGGATTTAGAATGAAAGCCAGATGAATCATCTATCATGTTCCTCATGACATCAAACTCATTCTCACTAACCACAACAGTCACAGTATCAGATTGTTTCTTAAAATATGGTTTTATCATATTTATTTGGCAAAGTTGTGTTGACCTTCTACGATCTGGAGTTTTTATCACGTAATCCACATCATTGATTTTAGACACAATTTCATAAGGACCATGAAATCTAGCTTGTAAAGGATTTGTCTGCACTGGGAAAAGAACCAACACCTCATCTCCAGGCTTAAACATCCTCATCCTAGCTTCTTTATCATACCAAGTCTTCATTTTCTCCTGAGCCAACTTTAAATTTTCCTTAGCTAAGCTACAAGCTTTATGTAACCTGTCCTTAAATTTCAAAACATAGTCCAACAAATTAGTGTGTACTTCCTTACTAATCCACTGTTCTTTCAATAAAGCTAAAGGTCCTCTAACTCTATGCCCAAACACAAGTTCAAATGGACTAAAACCTAAAGTTTCCTGTACCGATTCCCTTACTGCAAACGAAAGTAAGTTTATACCCTCATCCCAGTCACCTTCATTTTCCACACAAAATGTCCTAATCATATTCTTGAGGGTAGAATGAAACCTCTCCAAGGCACCTTGCGAATCTGGATGATATGCAGACGAAGTGATTTGCTTAGCTCCCAATTTCTAAACTATCTGTTGAAACAATCCAGACATAAAATTACTGCCTTGATCAGTTTGCATCTCCTTAGGTAATCCAAAATAAGTAAAAAAAAATTATAAGGGCCTTTTTCACAGTTTTAGCTTTTATATTCCCAAGTGGTACTGCCTCTGGAAACCTAGACGAAGTACACATGATAGTCAACAAATACTGATAACCAGTTTTTGCCTTTGGTAATGGACCAACACAATCTACAATAACTTTAGAAAATGGTTCACCAAATGCTGGGATAGGTTGTAATGGAGCTACTGGTGTAACCTGATTTGGTTTACCCACAATTTGACAAGTATGGCACGTTTTACAAAACATCGCCACATCTTTTCTTAGACCAGGCCAGTAAACATGTTTTAAAATCTTGTCCACAGTTTTCCTTAGCCCTTGATGTCCACCTAAAGGCACACTATGAGCTAAAGTCAAACTCTCATTTCGATAAACTATCGGGACAACTACCTGGTAAACAACATTCCAATCCTCACTTGCAGGAATTGTAGGCGATCTCCACTTCCTCGTCGACACTCCTTTTTCCAAGTAATATCCTACTGGCACCTTCGCAATTTCACTATCTAGTAAAGCCTGCTCTCTTAATTTTATAATCTCAGAGTCTCTATTCTGCACTGCTATCATCTCCTTCCGAGACAGAGATAAATCTTTATAGTCAGACTTACTCCAAGAATCTTGTTCAAACAACGAAGATAAGAAGGTCTCTGACACATCCTCAAAACTCGAATCCTGAGTTGAACAGTCATGAGTAACAACCTCATTCTGCGCATCAATCTTTTTAGCCATAGCTCTAGTCACAACACAGGAAGAATCTGTGTTAGCATTCAACTCTGGTTCCTCTGAATCCATTGTCAAATGCACTTCAGGAAAAACTTGTGCACCTGCCAAGTCATTACCTAACAATAAAGAAATACCCTTCACAGGTAAGCTATGCTGTAATCCTATTTTAACAAATCCTGTAACAAACCCTGACTTTAAATTTACTTTATATAAATGTACAGGCATAAAATCACTCCCAACACCTCTTATGTAATTTACCTCAACAGTATCAGACTCTTCATTAAACTTCAACACACTGTCTAACATCAGTGATTGAGAAGCACCAGTATCCCTAAGGATTTTTATTGGCACCAGAGTAGATCCTTCTTTCAAGGATACAAACCCTTCAGTTATAAAATGATTATATCTCTTTTTAAATTGGTCAGAATCTAACAAAGCCTCATTTGTGTTCATCAAACCCTGTAACTTTACAGGTGCTTCAGAATGTTGCACACAAGCATCTGGAACTGCTTCCTTCTCTTTCTTTTTCAATCTGAAACAGTTAGCTATTACATGGCCAGGCTTCTTACAATAGTTACAAATAAGACCAAACTGTTTTTCCTTCACAGGCTTTCCTTTCTCATTACCCTCTGATTTAATTTCTGATTTACCTTGAGTCTCCGTGTTATTTTTCCTCTTAAAATTTCTGCCCTGAGGAAATTTATTCTTATGGATTAAAACATACTCATCAGCTAATCTAGAACAGTCCTGCAATTTATCAGTATCCCTCTCATTTAAGTAGGCCCTTACTTCAACAGGAATGCTTCTTTTAAATTCCCCCATTAAAATCAGCTCTCTCAATGTATCATAGTCCCCATTTACATTTCTAGAAGAAACCCATCTCTCAAAACACATAGCTTTATCATAGGCAAATTCCACATAAGTTTTTTCCACAGACTTTTTCAAACTTCTGTATCTTTCCCTATAAGCTTCTGGGACTAATTCGTATGCATTTAGAATATGCATTTTCACAATATCATAATCAAGTGCTTGCACAGCTGTTAAAGCTGTGTAAACTTGTCGTGCTTTACCTTTAATTACACTCTGTAATAACACTGAACATTTATCTTTCTGCCACTCTGACATCCGAGCAATAGTTTCAAAATGTTGAAAATATCTTTCCACTTCTGTTTCACTAAATGGAGGGACCAATTTCATTACTTCACTAGCAACAAACGGTTTTCTTGAACCAGAAGACTGCTTCCCAGACCTTAATTCCTCCATTTCATATTCAAATACCCTCTTCTCCTGATCCGTCTCCAAATTACAACGCTCCAATTCTGCTTTACTTTGTCCCAACCTCATTTGTTCGGTTTTCAGCTGCATCTCCAGATTACTTATTGGAAACGACTCTAAAACCGAATCATCAAAAACACCCGAATCCACATAGTGTGACGCGATTTTTCTCGGTATAACAGCCTTAGTCTGCAACAGTCTGCAAAATACCTTTAAGTTGCAATCTACGAGATATCTCAAACACCTCAGTTTTTTTTCGCCTTCGCCAATGACTCCGCATCTGGCGAAGCCAGAAACTCATCAATATTCATTGTTGCCGAATACCACTCACAAGCCAATCACACAAAAGAATCGAGTATTCCCCTTTTCCAAAACACCGATTCAAAAGTTAGCAAGCATATAAACTCAAACGATCCAATCCCGGACGAGCCCCCATATTTAATGTTACGTATTCAGGCAACAATATATATATGAGTTTGGCAAGGATTTTTTATAACAAACAGCACGTTTATTAAACACTGAAAACAAACCCCCCAAAAGTAAACAAACACTAACGTAACCGGAAATCAACTGTGGTGCGACAGCTCAAACAGTTCTTAAAGCGATATTGCAAAAAACAGTTCTTTAAAGTGGTATTGCCAAAAGTTCGATATGCTCACAGTCCATTTAAAAAGGAGAGCCTTTCTAAGACGATTTAAATTCTCTTTCACGTCGTTTTGTCGATCCCCGACATAGAACTTCCCACGGGGAATTTACGATAAGGAATGGCTTAAAGGCGCTGACCTTTCCTTCCTCACTATCCTCAATCCTTTCTGGTAATCCCAGGGATTAACGCGAGAATAGTCAACGAAATCCTTCCAAATAAGGATCAAACAAAGGTCGCCCCCGTTTCACCGTAGAAATCGATTCTCCTCGATCTTTAACTCCCGAACTCCGATCTTCACTCTCCACTGATTTCTCGAACTAGCAGAATCGTAAAGAACCTGCTGGCAATGACCTTTTAAAATTTAGGCATTAGATAAAAATTCATCTTTCAACTAATCTGCGTCATCACGTTAAATCACACAGTGGCATGAAGTCAACTTTGCAAATCCAGCCACGAACTGTCCCTCCTCACAGGGTGGGGTCTTCCTTTTATAAACGGAAAAAACCTGTCACATGATCTCTACTGGCGGGAAATGACGTCACTCCACCATCACAAAGCCATTACATCAAGTCCAGTATAGCTTCAACCCCAGTCGCGTGACAAGGGTACCACTGTCATGTGTCACAAGTACATAACACATCGTACAAAGCCTGATGAGCCAGGTGGGAAAGCATTATTTTCAGAGTAATCATAAATGAGTGCAAGACGCTGTATAAAACCAGAAATCACATCCCCACATCTCTTCAGCCACATCTTTGAGTTCTCTCGGGTGTCCACCATCTGGTCCAGGTGACCTGTTTAGCTGCTGTTTCCTGAGAACCTTCTCCCAAGTAATGTAACGTTACATATTCTGACCACTGATATCTTGGACATCCATATTCCTGCTAGTGTCTTCAACAGGTAAGAGTGATGTACAATTCTTACTCAGTTCAACTGCCATCACTTTTCACCCCCACCCATTACTACCTCTCCGGAAGCATTTTCCAGTAGTTTGATATCCGTCTTTTACACTATATGTACCGGAAGAAAAAAATGGAATCCTCTATAATATTACTGGCTAGCTCACCTATACTGAAGGAATCCATGGTTGAAGCTGCAAAAGAAACCACCCTATGAAAAGAGCAGAAATGGATAACTGATATAATACAATTGATACAATAAAAACAGACCATCAAGCCAAGAGACAGTGAAGAATACAAACAAATTAATATGACCATAAAAAGAAAATACAGAGAAACTAAAGACAGGTGGCTAAATGAGAAATGTTCAGAGATAGAAATGCTACAAATTTATAAATCTGGAACAAAGATGATGCACAGTAAGATTAAAGAAGTAACGGGAAATTTCCTTGGATGCAAGTGGATGCATCAAGGAAAATGATGGCAACTTTATTATGAGCAAAATGGAAATCCTACACAGATGGGCAGAATATACAAAATAACTCTTTGAAGACCAAAGAGGAGAAAAACTGAATATAAGGAAGTATCTTCAAGGACCTAACATTCTAAAATTAGAAATTCAAGTAGCCATAAATAAAACTAAACATAACAGAGCGACTGGTCCAGAGAAGAACGCTGTTGAAATGATATTGGCCTTCGGAGATTTTGGAGTAGAGAAAACAACAGAAATAGCAAAAGGAATTGATAATCATGGGGAGATACTTGATGGTATAAGTAAATCAGTGTGCATCACACTTCCAAAGAGAGAGGAAGCAACAGAATGTAAGTTACATCGTACAATGCCTGATGAGCCAGGTGGCAAAAAATTAATCTCAGAGTAATCATAATGAGTGCAAGACGCTGTATAAAACCAGAAATCAGTAAAGAATAATTCGGCTTTGTGGAAAACACTAGAACAGAAATGTAATTTCTGCTACATGCTACAAATAATCTGTGAACGATCCATCCAGGTAAAAAAAGAAATCTACCTATGTTTGATCGACTATACAAAAGCTTCTGACACTGTCAGACACCAAGGTCTCCTGGAAATGCTTCAAGATCTTGACAAAGATACAAAAGATATATGTTTCTTAAGAAACTTATACTGGGTCCAGACAGCATCCAACAGAATAGAAAGAGAAGTGAGTCAGTATGTGAATATTACGAGCGGCAAGGTTGTGTCTTATGACCTGACTTATTCAACCAGTATGGTGAAAATATCTTGAAGTATCAAAAACATCAAAGGACTCACAATTAGTGGCCATAATATAAATAACAACAGATATGCTGATGACATCATATTAATAGCTGACTCAGAAACAAAATTTCAAGAAATCATCTCTATAGTGGCAGCAGAAAGTAATCGCAGAGTTCTCTCAATCAACACCACGAACACAGAAAGCATGGTTATCTCCCGCAAGACAAACATCCCACAATATGCGATCAAGATCAGAAATACATACATTAAACAAGTCAACAAATTTGGGTATCTTGGCAGTCAAATAACAAGCGATGGCAGGTGTGACACGGATATCAAATACAGAATAGCAATGGCGAAAGAAGCTTTCCAGGAAATGAAGACCATATTAACAGACAGAAAGATGAGCATGTACACTAAAAACAGAATACTGCAGTGCGACATTTATTCTTAACTGACTTATGGAAGTGAATGCTGGACCATTTCCCCAGCAATGGAAAGGAGACTAGAAACAGCTGAATTTTGGTTCTACAGGAGAATGTTAAAAATATCATGGACTAAACACACGTCAAATGAAGAAATTCTGAGAAGAGCACAAGCAGTTACATCACTCGTACCAACAACAAGAGGAAGACTACTCAATTCCTAGGACACATCATGCAGAAAGATGAAATAGAAAATCGCATACTCTTTGGAAAGATCGAGGGGAACAATCCTAAAGGAAGACCTCGACTTCTGTACATCAAAAGTCTAGCCATGTGGTTACACATCGTAGAAATGGTAGTTATCCAAAGATCGGGGGATAGATCTGTATGGAAAACCACGGTCAGCAACATCCGCATAGTATTTGTTACCTACACAGACAGACGACACACCCATATATTCCATCTTTCCCTTAATTATTTTAGTTGCATTCTGTTCATTTTTAAAAGCCTCCCAATCCGCTTACTTCCTGCTAAATTTTGCTCTTTGCACTCACGTTTTTTTTAAGTTGTCTTTGGCTTCTCTTACCAGCTACGGTTTTATCATCTTACCTTTAGAATACTAGTTCCTCTTTGAAATGTGTCTATTCTGTGCCTTCTAAATTGTTTCCAGAAATTCCAGCTATTGCTGCTCTGTTTTCATTCCTGTGCGTGTTCTTTTCAAATCACATTTGACCAATTTCTCTCCCATGCCTCTCCAATTATTTTTATTCTCACTTTAGCTTCTCCTTCAGTAATATCAGTGTGAATTTGATTACGTTACTTGCCTCTAAGGTTTCTTTGAACTTAAATGACCTAATTAATTCCAGTTCATTAAAACACCCAATCTAGAATAGCTGATCCCCAATTGGGCTCAATTACAAGCTGCTCTAAAAAAATCTTGTAAGCATTCTCGGAATTTGTCCTCTTGAGAACAACACCACTCTAAGTTACCAAATCACCTGCATGGCAATCCCACATGACTATTGTAACATTGCCCAGTTGGCATGAATTTTCTATCTCCCACTGCAATTTGTGGACCACATACTTACGACTGTTTGGAGGTCACTATACAATTGCCATCAGGGATTTTTTTCTTTACATTTGCTGTTCCTTAATTCTACCCATTCCTTAATTCTACACCTTCCAACCATATGCCACCCCTTTCTAATGATTTTATTTAATATCTTACTAACAGAGCCCTACAACACCACCACCAGCTTGTTCTCTCAGGAAACATACAAGTACCTGGGAAACAATAGGTCATGCAGATGCTAGAAATCTAGAGAACAACACATAAAGTGCTGGAGCAACTCAACATGTCAGACAGCATCTGGATGGGAATAAACATTTCAGGCCAAGACCCTTCGTCGGATCCCTTGGTACCCATTTATCTGGAATATCAACAAGCAAAGAAAATAGAAAGTAGAGCAAAATTGGGAAATTTTAAGACAAAATTTAGTGCGAGGCTTAAAAAGACCTGCCAAACCGAGCTAATAGTTAACATAGGCAACAAACAAATAGTTAACAATTACATAGGTAATAAACATTTTATCAATGCCAACATTGACATATTTTATAAAGATATGTTGGTCCCATTACAATCAGTAAAATTTACAAAGATAAATAAGAAATTTAGAAAACTTTAGAAAAGACTATTTACACTCAAACCCACTTAGATTACATTGCCTTGGACAGAAGGAGAAAGAGAATTAACACACATAAAATAAATCAAACAAGAGTCAGATAAAATTTCTAAGTATATATTTTCATCAAAAATGAACAGAATTCAGCACTCCGTGTGTGAATATCCAATCATGATAAGTAGCCAGAAATCTTAAACGAGGCTAACTCAGACAAATGAATCATCACTATGGAAGAAATCATTAGCCAGTGGAATGAGAGTGACCCTCCATGGGAGACATCCCAATGATCTGAGCAGACTAGATGTTGACAAGGAAGCAGCGAGCACCTGACTGAGACTTGGAGAGCTCTTCCCAAAAACAGAGGTGTTATCTGCAGAAATATGGGAAAAGATGGCTAACAAAAGGAAACAAAAACACTTCAAAAATACATGAAATACAAACAAACAAAGCAGTAAGTGCAGAAAATGACAGAAGAAACTAGACACAATCCAAATCATTCAAGGATCCGGCAGCAGTTTAACTCAATCTGATTATTTACCAAGGTACAATCAAGTGGCAAATATCATTCAACAAAATCTTCCTTTAAAAAACAAACTCATGAATGCCCTCCATCACTTCATAAAGGCTCGATAAATTCAAGCGTAATCGAGCTTTAGAGTCAAAATCTTACAAATTATTTGATAATCAATACATTATTTCAGATAGTACAATCCATAATAACTATCTGGTTATAACATTATAGGATACACAGACCGGAACAACTCCCTCAATAGATTAAACCATTCCCAACAAACACATGTTCCTCTACCAGTGGATCACCTCACCACAAGTATTGTTAGTGTCATCAGTCAGACAACCTAAAGATTTTCTCTGTCAATCAGCTTCCAAATGTTGCCACTCTGTCATTCATTGCCACACCCCACTGCTGATACCCTTCTCCTCATCATATGTTCTTACCCCAACCATCGTCCAGAGCCCCCAACTCTGCCCTGTGCAGGCTACCCTCAGGTTTCTGACCCTGTTTCGTTGAACATCCAACTGATGGTTTCTCATTCTGCTTTCAGTCTTTAGAGGACAGTGGTGTTTTCTAACAACCCTTTAGAAGTAGGGGAAATGTCCCATAAAATGGAAATTTGCATGGGTAAGGAGGTTAACTACCAATGTCATTCTTCCTCAGCCCAGAGATTAGAGAGGAGAAGAACGTCTCAGACAGAACTGCAGTCAGCTCGACTTCTTCACTAGACACTAGAATACTAAAGCACAGAGCAGGCCCGTCGGCGCTCAATTTTGTGCCGTCCCATATAATCCCCAATAAAGTACTAAACCCACACTAACCCGTAACCCTCAACTTTTCTTTCATCCATGTGCCTGTCCAAGAGGCTCTTACCTACCCCTAATGTTTTAGCCTCCACCATCCCTGGCAAGTCATTCCAGGCACCCACAACCCACTGTGTATAAAACATATCACTGATGTCTCCCCCAAACTTCCCTACCTTAACTTTGTACATATGAGCTCTGGTGTTTACTAGTTGTGCCCTGGGAAACAGTTACTGACTATCCAACCTATCTATGCCTTTCACAATCTTGTAGACATCTATCGAGTCCTCTCTCATCCTTATACGATCCGAAGAGAGAAGTCCCATCTCTGCTAAACTTGCTTCATAAGATTTGTTTTCCGATCCAGGCAACATCCTGGTGAATCTCCGCTGCACCCTCTCCCTTCCTTCCACATCCTTCCTATAATGAGGTGACCAGAACTGAACACAATACTCGAAGTGTGGTCTCAGAAGAGATTTATAGAGTTGGAACATGTCCTCTCTACTCTTGAACTCAATAATGAAGCCTAGCATTCCATAGGCCTTCTTTACTATCCTATCAACCTGTGCAGCGACTTTGAGGGATGTATGGATTTGAACACCAAGGTCCCTCTGTTCGTCCACACTCTTAATTAACAATTAATCCTGTACTCAGTCTTCTTGTTTATCCTTCCAAAATGCATCACCTCACACTTAACCGGATTGAACCCCATCTTCCACTTTTCTACCCAACTCTGAATCCTGTCCATATCCTCTTGTAACGTTCGACAACATACAGCTCCATTCACAACTGCTCCAATATTTGTGTCATCCACAAACTTAGTCACCCATCCTTCCTCCTCGACATCCACAACATTTATAAAAATCACAAATAACAGGGGTCCCAGGACAGATCCTTGCAGCACTCCACTAGTCAGTGACCTCCAGGCAGAATACATTCCTTCCGCAACTACCCTCTGCTTTCTTCCTTTCAGCCATTTTTTTTATCCAAACAGCCAAGGTTCCATTGACCTAATGCCTCATGACTTTCTGGATGAGTCTCTCATGGAGTACCTTGTCAAATTCCTTTCTACAATCCATGTATACCACATCACTACCACACCGTCATCAATTCATTTTGTTCCCTCTTCATAAAACTCAATTAGGCTCATGAGGCACAACCTTCCCTTCACAAAGCCATGTTGATTACCCATGACTACACTGTACTTCTCCAAATGCACGTAGATATTATCCTGAAGAATATTTTCCAATAGTTTGCAAACCACTGACGTAAGACTCAACGGTCTATAGTTCCCAGGATTCTCCCTATTACTTTCTTTTTAAACAAGGCAACTATATTTGCCATTCTCCAAGCCTCCGGCACCTCCCCTGCAGCCAAACAGGAATCAAAGATAATAGCTACTGATCCAGCGATGACTTCTCTCACTTCCCACAGCAACCTAGTCCGGCCCTGGGGACTTATCAATCTTGATGTTTTTCAGAAGATCTAACACTTTTTCTTCCGTAATCTCCACATTGTCCAGATAACAGGCCTGTTGTATTTTGGCTTTAACCTGATCAACGTCCTTTTCACTTGTGAATACTGAAGCAAAGTATTCATTTAGGATCTCCCCAACCTTCTCCGCCTCCAGGCGCATGTTGCCTTCTTTATACTTTAGCAGAACAACCTTCATTCTTGTCATCCTTCTGCTCTTCACATATGCTCAGAACGCCTTGGGATTCTCCTTAATCCTACATGCCAACGCCTTCTCATGCCCCCTTCGAGCTCTCCTAAGTCGTTTCTTAAGCTCCTTCCTGGATGCTCTTTATTTCTCACGAGCACCTCCTGCTTCCTGCCTCTTATATCTAACAAATGTTTTCTTCTTCCTCTTTAATCTTTAGAAAATTCAGGAAAAAACCACTGCACCCACAGAGTGAGTGTTTGGAACCCATCACCACAGGGAAAAAGGGAGGGGAACAACAGGGAAGGATTTAAAAGGACTGTTGTGTAACAGAATCACTGGCAGGGTCCAGCCGGCCTGAATTGACTCTCTACTGTACACTAGGTCTGATATAAATTCACTAAGTATCGGAGCTAGAGTTTAAAATAGAACAGATTTATTTGTCTCAGATCCAGAATATTAAACTCTAGTCCCATTAAAGGTGAATGTGCAGCAGAAGAAACTGCTGCCATGCCCAGCAACCAGGGTGCAGAACTGGGTGTAGTGAGCAGCAGCAATAATTGCAGAGTTCAGCACCAACGGTCGCTCTCAAAATTGCATTCAGCAAAAGTGGTGGACAAATATCCAGCATGGAGCTTATTGAAACTCTCTCCCCAGTGCGAGCCCGGTACTATGTCATAAGTGTAACATGCTGCAAGGTTTCACTACTAATGCAATGGCCTCTCTGTAATGTTTCATTGCTGAGGTAATGGTTTCTCTTTAGCAACAATGTTTAGGTTACGACTAGCGATAACAGGGTTTTGGTGGGCGAGACTATTCAATGAGAAAAACGTTCTTTCTTGTGAGTCCGGTGGAGAGATTTTCCTGGTCTTTTGCCAAGGAGTGATGAGAAGATGTGAATGGACAGAGTGGGCCCTTTTCCTTTTTTTTTTGTTTTCTTTATTAACCCTATGGTCAAAATAAGAATTATAAAGCTCAATCGTTTTATCACATATTGTGCACTGTTTGGGGTACTGATTTGTAAAAGGGGACAT
Source organism: Hypanus sabinus (assembly GCF_030144855.1). Classification (NCBI taxonomy): domain Eukaryota; kingdom Metazoa; phylum Chordata; class Chondrichthyes; order Myliobatiformes; family Dasyatidae; genus Hypanus; species Hypanus sabinus. The sequence continues at coordinate 59,598,086 of NC_082706.1, read as the reverse complement.
ATCACACAACATCCACCCAAACGAGATTTCTTAAGTTTGGCCAGGTTGGTGTTTCTATCACTCACTATATTAAGCTGCAAGCTGATGCGACTGTTACATAAGGTTAGATGACTGGATGAATCACTCAGCACATTCACAGCAGGTGAACGGCCTCTCCTCAGTGAAAACTCACTGATGTACCTTCGGATTAAATGACTTAATGAATTCCTTCCCACAAATTGAGCAGGTGAACGGCCTCTCCCCTGAATGAACTCGCTGATGTACCTTCAGTTGAGATGACAAAGTGAATCCTTTCTCACAGAACGATCAGTTGAATGGCCACTTCCTGGTGCGAACTGTCTGGTTTGTCAGTAGGTGAGATGATCGAGTGAATGTCTTCCCACAGTCTGAGCAGGTGAATGACCTTTCCCCGGTGTGAACTGAATGGTGTATCAGTAGGTCGGATGACTGAGTGAACTCTTTCCCACAGTCTGTGCAGGTGAATGGGCATTCCCCAGTGTGAGCTGACTGGTGTCTCAGTAGGTGAGATGGTCGAGTGAATGTCTTCCCATTTTCCTCATAGCCTCTTCAAAAAATTCAGTAAGATTTGGCAAACATGATCTTCCACGCACAAATCCATGCTGACGGTTCCTAATCAGACCCTGTCTTTCCAGGTAATTACATATATACCATCTCTAAGAATACTTTCCATTAATTTACCCACCAACTACGGCAAACTTACAGGTGATAATTGCTAGGTTTACTCTTAGAATCCTTCTTAAACAATGGAACAACATGAGCAATACGCCAAACCTCCGGCACCATCATCGTTTCTAATGACATTCGAAATATTTCTGTCAGAGCCCCTGTTGTTTCTACACTAACTTCCCTGAAGGTCCGAGGGAATATCCAGTCAGACCCAAAGATTTAACCATTTTTATATTCCTTAAATCCACCAGTACTTCCTCCTGTTTAATTGTCATAGATCCCATAACATCCCTACTTGTTTCCCTTACCTTACAACTCAATATCCTTCTCTTTAGTGAATACCGAAGAAAATAAACAGTTCAAAATCTCACCCATCTCTTTTGGCTCCACACATAGCTGTCCACTTTGATTCTCTTATGGATCAATTTTATTACTCACTATCATTTTGCTATTAATAGAACTGTAGAAACACTTTGGATTTATTTTCAACTTACTTGCCAAAGCAACCTCATATCTTCTTTTAGCTTTTCTAATTTCTTTCTTAAGATTCTTTTTACAATCTTTATATTCCTCGAGCGCCTCGTTTACTCCATGCTGCCTATATTTAATGTAGCTCTCTCTTTTTCCGAACCCAGTTTCCAAAATTCCTTGAAAACCATGGCTCTCTCAAATGTTTAACCTTTCCTTTCTAACTAACAGGAACATAGAGAGTCTGTACCCTGAAACTTTCACGTTTAAATGACGTCCATTTCTGTATTACATTCTTCCCATAAAACAATTTACCTCAATCCACTCCTTCTAAATCCTTTCACATCGCCTCAAATTTAGCCTTTCTCCAATCAATAATCTCAACCCTGGGTCCAGTCCTATCTTTCTCCATAAATATATTGAAACTAATGGCATTGTGATCACTGGACCTGAAGTGTTCCCCAACAGATACCTCCATCACCCAGCCTATCTCATTCCCTAACAGAAGATCCAACACTGCCACTTCTCTAGTTCGTACCTCTACGTACTGCTGCAAAAAAACCCATCCTGCACACATTTTGCAAACTCCAATCAATCCAGACCTTTCATAGTATCGGCTTCCCAGTCTATGTGTGGAAAATTAAAATCTCGGACAATCATACCTCTGTGTTTACTACAAATATCTGCTCCCTCCTTACAAATTTGCTCCTCCAATTCTCGCTTCCCATTATTTGGTCTAGAATACACCCCTATATGTGTTGTGATACCTTTCCGATTCCTCAATTCCAACCAAATATCCTCCCTAAACGAGCTCTCTAATCTATCTTGCCAGAGCACCGCTGTAGTATTTTCATTGACGAGCGATGAAACACCTCCCCCTCTTCTCCTTGAATTCTATCACACCTGATGCAACTAAATCCAGGAGAATTTCATTGCCAATCACACCCCTCCTGGAGCTATGTTTCACTAATATATACAACATGATATTTCCAGGAATCAGTCCATGCTCTAAGCTCATCCACCTTTCTTACAATGCTCCTAGCATTAAAATAAATGCATTTAAGATATTCTCCACTCTCCCTCCATCTTTAAAGGTGCAAACAACTTTATTATCATCTCTTTCTTCCTTCTCCCATACATTTGTTCGTACACTCTGGCTACCCTCCCCCCTGCATCTAGCTTAAATCCACTGGAGCCTCTCTAACAAACCTACCAGCAAGAAGATTTGTCCCCCTCCAGTTTAGATGTAAACTGACCCGCCGGAATAGTTCCCACCTTCCCTGGAAAGTAATCTATAAATTATCTATAAACCTGAAGCCCTCCCTCCTGAACCATGTCTTTAGCCACGTGTTGTTCTGCACTATCTTACTATTTCTAAAACCGCCTACGCGTGGTACTGGTAGCAATGCTGAGATTGTTACACTGGAGGTCCTGTCATTTAACCTGGCACCTAGCACCCTAAACTCACCTTTCAGGACCTCCTCATCTTCCTACCCACATCATTGTTCCCTACATGGACCACAACATCCGGCTGCTCACCCTCCCTCTTGAGAATACTGAGAACTCGATCTGAGATATCGCGGACCCTGGCACCAGGGAGGCAACAGACCATCTGTGATTCTCGATCTCTTCCACAGAACCTCTTACACTCTCCCAAACTATCGAATCCCCTATCACTACTGCTCTACTCTTTTCCCTCCTTCCCTTCTGAGCTGAGGGTCCAGTCTCGGTGCCAGCGACGCAACCAGCGCAACTTGTCCCTGGTAGGTCGTCCCCACCAACAGTATCCAAAACCGTATACTTATTGATGATGGGAATGGCTACAGGGGTGCTCTGTTCATTCTGTCTACTCCCCTTCCCTCTCCCGACAGTCATTCAGCTACTTGTCTCCTGACTCTTAGGGGTGACTACCTTCCTGTAACTCCCGTTTATTTCTGCCTCTGGCTCCCGAATGATCCGAAGTTCATCCAGCTCCAGCTCCAGCTCCCTCATTCGGTTTATCAAGAGCTGCAGCTGGATGCACCTTTTGCAGGTGTAGTCATCAGGGACAATTTTGCTCGCCCTGACATCCCACATACTACAAACGGAGCACTCGACTGCACAAAGTGCTGCCTCCATTACAAATCGTAAGGTAATTAAATTAATTAAAGAAGCTACCCGCCCTTACCTCACGGAGTGAAACTCGTCCTCAGCCACTGCTCGCTTTTTAAATTCTCCCGCTGATCTCAGCGGCTGACTTTCACGCGCTTGCACAGTCGTGCCCCGTTCAGAACTCGGCTCTGCCTGTTCTCGCCGAAGCCTGTTGAGCCAAAGCCGTCCCACTCTGCCTCAGTCCACTCAGACGATGGCCGTCGTATATGCCGGTAGTTTTTTAAACCCTTAGCACGCTACGCCATGCGCCTGTGCAGTCTAGCCTCTTTTCCCCGATCAGTTAAAAAAAAGGCTTCCAGATGCCTTTACTTCTTCCCTCTCCGCCTTTTGCTTTGACTAAAGTGCCACCGTTTTATATCTATGTACACATTTCCTGCCCGGATGAATGATTGGTCTGCACAGTTGTTAAAAAGACTGACATGAATATTAGTATTATTTCATGTTCTTCTCACAGAGTCATAGAAATGTACAACACACAAACAAGCCCATTGGGCCATATGGTTTGTGCTGAACTATTAAAACTGCCCACTCCCATAGCCCTACCACCCATGCACATATACAAACCTCTTAAATGTTGAAATTCAACTCGCATGCACCAGTCGGGCTGTCTGCTCATTCACGCCTGGATGACCGTCTGTTCCCCTTAATGTTTCACATTTCACCATTAATCAATTGCTTCTGGTTGTAATCCCACCCAATCTTAGTGGAAAAAGCCAGTTTGCATTTACCCCATCTTTCACCCTCAGAATTTTGGTACACTTTCATCAAATCTCCCCTCAATCTTCTACATTCTAAGGAATAAAGCCCACACCAGTTCAATATCTCCTTATAACCCGAGTCCTCTAGACTTGGCAGCTCTCTGAATTCTTTCAGCCTCTTTTGTATCTTCCTATGGGTCAAAGACCAAAACTGCACACAATTCTCTGAATTAGGCCTCAAAGCCAACATAACATTCATCTCCGGTACTTAGTACTTTCGTTTATGAAGTCCAATGTGCCAAAATCTTTCTTTCTGTCTCTACGGAACTGCAATACCACTTTCAGTGAAATATAGACCTTTATTCCCATATGCTCTTCTTCTAAATCTCTTCTCAGTGCCGTATCAGTCACTGTGTAAGACCTACCCTGGTGAGTCCTACCAAAGTGCAGCACTTTACATTGCATTAAATTCCATTTTCCATTTCTCAACCCATTTTCCCAGCAGGTCCAAATCACACTTCAAGCCATGATAGTCTTCCTCGCTGTCCAGTACCACAAATCCTGCTGTCATTCACAAATTTGCTGATCCAGTTAACCACACTATCATCAGATTACTCTTATAGATGACTAACAACAACAGATCCAGAACTGATCCTTATAGCACACCACTAGTCAGTGACCTCCAGTCAGAGAGGCAACCATCTGCTATCACACTCTGGTGACGAAGTTGTCAGGGTATTGGGGGATGTCGGAAATGATTCTTGGACTCTTGTAAATAATGGATTAAATTAAGTGCAAACTTGTGTGTGCTCTGTTCTTGATAGTGTGCAAATTTCTGTTCTGTCCTTTACTGTGGAACCTGGTTGCAGATTGTTTCGATTAACGACTCACAGATGTCTCTTGGGAACGTTATGTAGAGTTGAGTCCTCAGGAGGCACGAACAGAATGAAGTTCGCTCCTTTGTCTAACAAAAGAGAACAACCGATAGGGATTGGACAGAACATTCATTTGTAATTAAAGCCATGATTTTGTGGACTCTCTTATCTAATAAATTAAGTTTTGCACCAAAAGACTTGTTGGGAATACCAGTTGAAATAAAGTGCTTTTTGCTTCGCTTCTTCTATAATTGTAACATTTCTGCATGTGAGACAGAGGTCCATCACGGCCCGCAGAGGGAGAGGAACTCTTTCTCTTTGATGGTTGTCCGAGCGTCTTGCCGGCTCAGTTTAAAAATATAAACTTGTGGAAAGGATAGAGTAAAGAACTGTTTGTGGTGTGGCTATTGGTCTGGCGAAGTTAAGTTTACACCATTTAGAGGTAACCCTTCTAGATACTTCACACCATTGTACTGCTACTCTCTTCTTTTGACTTCAAGAAATAGCAGAGAACTGTGGACACAGCTCAGCATGTCATGGAAACGAGCCTCCTCTCAATGCACATGCTCTCTATGCCCTCCTGCCTCAGTAAATCAGACAACATAATTAAAGATTCTCAGAGCTGCAGACCAGTCATTTTCCATTCTCAACAACCCATTGGGTTGAAGATAAATGAAAACATAAAAACAGAAATCATACCACCAGTCCCAGGGACATTTTCCATTCTGATGTTATAAGCAAACTGAATATTCCTCAGCATTAAAAGACGGGGACTCTTGACTGCATAATGTAACTCGATGTGACCTTACACCATATGTCTACCTGCAGTGGATTTCCTCTGTAACCATAATGCTTTGCTACACTCTGTTAATGTTTTACCATAATCTCCTGTTGTAATGTGTTGATCTGAGAGGATGGTATGCAAGACAAGATTTTCTTTGAACCTTGTTACATGACAATAATAAATGATTCCCCACATTAATTGTGCAGAAATATTAGACGGACTGAGCTTCTCCTCCGGAACTTCTGGAGGGAGATTTCACTTAAGTGTACAAATTTTTGAGAAGCCCGGGAAAAAAAGAAAGAAATCAGAACAGGCATTTTTCTTGCAGTAATAGGGTTATATACTTCTAAACATTGGCTGCATTTTGGGAATTTGTAACAATGGAATGGAGTCAATGAAAAAAAAATGCCGACCCACAATGAGAGGACATGTCAGATTTGGATCTCACTCCCTTGTCTGAACGGAAGAAAGATTACACTGCACAACCATGACAAACAAACCCGCAGTCATAATAAAATGCACACATGACGTCAGACGCCAGTGTAGCAAACCCATGCATGACATCAGGCCTCCGGAGGTGGGAGAGGGGAAGGGAATGGGAGGAGATAGGATATTTGGTTCCATTGCTCTCTTCCAGGGAAGATGGGACCTGTGCAGAAGGGACCATAACCTGAGAGAAGGTTCTTTGGAAACTGAAGATCTGAAGGCAGATAAGTCACCTGGACCAGATGGTTTACACCCACAATCTTGAAAGACGTGGCCAGAGAGATTGTGGAGGCATTAGCAAAGATCCTTCACAAATCAGTAAATTCAGGAATGGTTCTGGAATGCTGAAAAATTGCAACTGTCCATCCAGTAAAGGAGAGAGGCAGAAGAAAGGAAACTATTGGCAAATTTGTCTGACAGTGTTTGTTAAGGTATTGGAGTCGATTGTTAAGGATGTGACTTCAAGGTACTTGGAGGCACAGGACAAAAATAATCCAGAGTCAGCGTTGCTTCCTCAAGGGAAAATCTTGCCTGATAAATTTGTTGGAATGCATTAAAGAAATAATAAGCAGAGTAGACATAGGAGAATTGGTCGATTTTATGTAGTTGGATTCTTAGGACTTTGACAAGGTGCCACACATGAGGCACGTTGTATTACAGGAAAAAGGTAGTGGTTGATTGGCAGGAGGAAACGAATGGGAATACAGGCAAGCTTTTCTGGCTGGCTACTGGTTCCTAATCGAGTTCCACAGAGGTCTATGTTGGGAATGATTATTTTCATGTTGTCTGCCAATGACTTGGATGATGGAATTGATGGCTTTGTTGCAAAGTTCGCAGGAGTTGTAAAGATAGGTTCAAGGACAGATTGTTTTGGGGAAGCAGGGAGGCTACAGAAAGATCAGGAAAATGGGCAAGGAAATGACAGATAGAATACTGTGTTGGGAGGTGGCTGATTATACACTTTGCTAGAAGAAATGAAAGGATTGACTATTTTCTAAATGGAGAGAACATACAACAATATCTGAAGTGCAAATGGACTTGGGAGTCCTTGTGCAGGATTTCCTAAAGGTTAATTTATGGGTTGAGTCTGTGGTGAGGATGGCAAATACAATGTTGTAGTCGCATGCAACGCGCTTCTAAAGAAAATCACGGAGTCAGAGACAGCTGAACTCGAATGCCTTTACTGCTTCAAAGTCGCAAGCTTTAATCTCCCTTCCCATGGGCACCTACCGGACTGTCCCCGGAAGGTCCACCACGAGTGGTTAGCTCCAAACGGTCTACCACGTGTCTGCCCGCGGCTCCCAATGGTGGTCCGAGTCCCCAGTGTGCGGACCGCCACACCACCCCTCCCAGAAACGTTCATTGGGGGAGTGCAGCCCGCAGGCTGTGTGGAATTCTTGTGTGGCCGGACTCGCAGGCGCAGAGCGGTTGCTCACTGGTTGCTCAATGTACCAGTGCGCCAGTTTGAGACAGTCCACTGTAAAAGTCTTTTCGCAGCCACCCACCTCCACGACACTCCTGGATCCATTGTGCCGGATCAACTTGAAGGATTCCTTGTACAGCCGCTGTAGAGGTGACCTGTGCATGCCCCTGTGAATAGAAACATACTCACAGTCTCGGAGGTCTTTAGGGGTGAAGGATGGTGTGGGACCATGCCTGGAAGTTGGGACCGGTGCCATGGTTCCTACCTTGTCCCGCAGCCACGTTAGCACCGCTGCTGGAGTTTTTCCAAACCTTTGGCCTTTGGTACGAAGTCGCATGGGACCGTCAGGCGGGAGCCATAGTCCAATGCCACCGAGGGGGTGCCCAGGTCCTCCTTGGGGGCTGTGCGGATGCCCATTAGGACCCAGGGAAGCTCAACTGTCCAGTGGGGGCCGCTGCGGCATGCCATCAGGGCCGACTTGAGATGTCAAAGGAATCGCTCTACCAAACCGTTGGACTGGGGTTGGTACACTGTGGTGTGATGCAGACGGGACCCCAGCAGCGGCGCCAGTGCTGTCCATAAACCAGGCGTGAACTGCGCCCCTCTGTTAGAGGTGATGTCCGTTGGGAGGCCGAACCTGGCGATTAAGTTTGCAATGAGCGCCTGGCACAGGACTCAGTGGACGTGTCTGCGAGTGGTACGGCTTCCGGCCATCTGGTGAACCTGTCTACCATGGTAAAGATATACCTGGTGCCCTGCGAGACTGGCAGGGGTCCGGCGATGTGCACGTGGATGTGCTGGAGCCTCCTGTGCATTGGCTGGGACTGCTGGAGGGGAGCCTTCACTGGACTTTGGCAGTCTGGCAGTGTACACAGGTCGTGGCCCAGTGTCCATTTGCGGGAACCGTCCCAGACAAATCTGTCTGCTTCCAGCTTGAAGGACTCATGGATGGAAAGGTGGGCCAGGTCATGCAGCGTGTCGAACACCCGGCGCCTCCATGCCGCTGGTACCACGAGTCGAGTTTTGGCGGTAGTGTTACGTATCCCGTAAGTGGATAACTTACCAGCAAAGATAGAGAGGTCCGTTGAAGTCTGATGTCACAACTTTCAAAAGTTTTTATTCATAAAGGGGCACAAAAGTAAGGTTACTACAAACATTCAGATAATGCACGTCATCAATACTCAATCTAAAGCGCGGGCATAGTAATAATCATCATTAAGTAGTAATCTCGGCTGTTGTCTAGGGGATAATATATTGTCCGTTGGAAATATAAAAGTCACTCAGAAGTCTGCAGACTTTAGCCATTCGGGGAATCGCTGGGTTTCACGTGTTTTAGAGGGATCGGTGAAAAACGAATAAAACTTGCCCGGGTCTTTATGAAGCCACACCGTAAAATCAGGGGAACGTTGTTTCCCCGTTGTTAGTTCGAAGTCCTTCTCGGTATTATCAGCCACCTGCTCCCCAGGCAAAGGAGTTAGGAGCGCACGTAACATTGAGTGGCTTCCAGCCACGGGAGCACTGAGCGAGGGTGTCCTTCTAGTGCGTCGCTGGGGTACTGCCTCCTGCAGTCCCCTTTTATCTTGACTTGCAGAGTTGTAGATGTCCATCAAAGTAGGGGGACGCAATCCCCACCCCCACATTGCCCGAGGGTGTCCATATCCATGGTAGCTGTCACGTAGCAGGGACATGCACGTCACACAGGTGCCTCTAAGAACAATGGCCAAAACCATTGCATTGTCTCTCACTTCCTGGGTCCGAGACCCGAATTAATAGCGATCTTGCGATTCTCCGGAAGGAGGGAGCTGCTCCCGCTCCTTCGGCCCCTCAGAACTGTGGTACATTCATAACATCTCCCCTCTAAAAACAGCATTTTTTACCAGAGGTTAAAAATGGAGCTGAAGTGTCTTACAGGATTCTTAATCTAACACAATACCCAAGCTTTTTCTCTTCACAGAATACTACCGTTATACATTCAAGTCAGTATCTAAATAGTTAACGATTACAGTGTCCCTTTCTTTAATATCTTAACATTGCGTACCGTACTAATGTCTTGTAGCATCAGACTTCAATTCAATAACCACCTATTTATTTTCTTTCGCAACAAAACTAAGGAGGTGTGTCCTTAGCTTAGGTGTATTTACAAAAGTTTATGCAAATACTGATCGTTTCAGTCGTTTTGCGTAACCGGCAGGTCTCCAAAGGGGCTGCCTTTATTATTCACAGGCTTTGGCGCAAACCCGTTCAACCTGCTTGGCTGTTTAACAATGGCATCTCCATTAACCGTCGCTTCTTTTTCGGCGAGCCCCCCCCCCCCCCCGTGGGGAACTTGAGCAAATTTTCATGGTGAACTCCCGCCAGCCTTGTTCATCGCGGTTAATTTAGCAACACCATGCCCCAAACTTAGACCATTTCCACCCAATTCTTTGATTTTACCCAGGTGGCTGGCCCTTTTATCAGTCCCCTTCAGGCTATTGGTGTTTGATTCGAACTCTTCACTCAAGTAGCATTTCGAAGGCGGCCTCTTCACACTCCATCCTGGCATAACAATAGAGTGGGGGGCCCCGCTACCCCCCGGCTCACTCTGTGAGCGATCTGCCAGGTTTAAGATTTCTTCCTTCCATTTGGAAACTACAGACTTTCCGTTTCCTTCAATAACAATCCTCATCCCCCCATTCTTAAATTCTGCATTAACTTTGAACCCACCTTCGAGTACAAACACCGGGGAACTCACACTTCCCCCGGTTACCAAGGTTAACCCTTTTCCCACTGAACCAAGTCTATCTGACCAACAAGGACGGCTGCCCCGTTCCACTGAATTAGATACCTCAAACTTCTTCTGAGCTCCGTTACCAGGTTCAGCACCACGTGCATCCCCATCTCGGACACACTCAAACGGGACATTTGCCTCTTCCAGGCTTTCAACACCCGTACCTTTTCCAAATTCTAACTCCCCCCGATCATCCCAGTTACTCTCTGGGCAGCTCCCACCCGGGGAGGGCCAACCCTGCGAGCTGAAACAACCTCCTTGGCCTTTTCAGCAGACTCCTTCGAGGCAAGCATACCCTTTCCATCTAGGATTGCCCTCACCTCATTATCGGGAACACCTTTAGAACTCTCAAGTTCTTCAAACAACTCTGCCAAAGCAGACAGATCATCCATGTCCAACTCTGGACCTTTTAACAGCTTTATCTGCTTCTCATCGTTATTTCCTACCTTTAGGACCTTTCTTTTCGCTAAGGGCAGATCTATCTCCTCTCCCTTACCCCCTTTCACTTTACTACTCTTCGTCTTACCACCCTCTAAACCCGCATGGCACAGGGTCAGCAAAGACGTCTCGGCCAAATCAAAACTGGCCAGATTTAAACTGCTCTCATTCTCAGCTGTCTCTCTCGACATGCTGCGAGTGACTGTGCCTGCGAGATAGTCCTTGGGCGCTAGAGGCGGGGCCACCACACTCGCCAGTCGCCAGGTCGGCAGCATTGCTGACCAAACCTTACCCCCTGCTAAGTCGTTTCCCAGCAGGATGTCCACGTCAGCTCTCGGGAATTCTGATGGCACCCCTATTTCAACTGATCCATACACCAGCTCAAAATCCAGAATGACTTTATGTAAGGACACCATTTCTATCCTTTTATTTATTCCTTCCACCTTTACCATGCCTGTTTTCTGACCAAATTCTAATACCTCACGGCTAATCAGTCAGTTCAGCCCCCGTGTCTCTCCAGATTCGTGCGGGAACTGGTGTGTCTCCCTCCGTCACACACGGTTCCGTGGGACAGACAACTCTCAGAGCCTTCTCGTACTCTGTCTACCCTCAGCTCTCTGGTCGATTTACTGATTACCACGGCACACCCGATAGGGACTGCAGCTTTCCGTCTTCATATCTCCTTTCTCGGAGCAAAGCATCGAGATGTAATGTGCCCCTCCTTTCCACAATTAAAACAGGTCAAACCCGGAAACCTCTGGCCATCTTGCCTTTCCCCCTCAACCTTATCGCTAGCTCCCGGTGGGACCTCTGCCTCACTCATCAGACTTTCTCGATCGTTCCCACGGTCTCTCTGGGGACCTTTATTCAAGGAAGTCTTTGTCTTGTGGGTTAGGACATATTCGTCCGCAAACCTAGCAAATTCTGAAATGGACTTATCCGGCTTCTCATTCAAATACATCCAGATCTCCTCCGGAACACAACTTTTAAATTCCTCAATCAAAAGTAACTCGCTGAGACGCCCATAATCCTCATCCACCCTTTCCGCTGTACACCAACAGTCCAAGAGTACCCCCTTCTCATGGGCTAGCTCGGTATATGTTTGATTACACCCTTTCCTTAAATTTCTAAACTTTTGTCTATAGGCCTCAGGTACCAATTCATAAGTCTGGAGAATGGCCTCCTTTACTTCAGCATAATTCTCCACGTCTCCCTCCCCCAGGGACAACGCCGCATATGCTCATTGGGCCTTCCCCTTAACACACTTTGTAACAATGCCACCCACTGCTCTTTTGGCCACTTCTGATTTACTGCCACCTTTTCAAAAAGCAAGAAATAACTATCGACATCTGTCTCCTCGAACGGGGGCACTAATCTCAACTCCCTACTAACATTAACCCGCTCCGTTTGGTCTAACCCTTGATCTCTTCACTCGTTCCTCATCTTCTCAATTTCTTGGTCATGCTGCCTCTGTTTTTCTTTCTCGGCCCGTTCCCTCTCTTTCTCGGCCAGTTCCCTCTCTTTCTCGACTGCTTCTAGCTCCTTTAGCTGAATTTCATGCCGTCTTTGCCTCTCAGCTGCTTCCAGCTTTTTTAACTTAATTTCACGTTCCAACCTTAATTTCGCCACCTCTAACTGAACCGTCCCACTTGATGGTACCTTTTCAGCGATATCTTCCAATACCTCATTTTCAAACACATTCTTCCCAAAGTAATACTGAATTATGGCCCTTCGCACCTCCCGCTTTTTCATGGACGACCTCACTTCTGCGAGGTTCAACCCCTTCGCTAAATTTAACAAGTCTGATTTGGTGGCCACCTCTAGCGCCCCCACAGTCGGGTTTTTCATAACTTCACCCACGTCCATCTTTACTGGTTTCCCGTCTGGCTACCCGCGTAACCAGATTCATGTTTTGGACTTACAAGACCAATTCACTGGCCTCCCAATTTGGTGTCAAATCCCGAGACGAGAAACCCAAGTTGTTACGTATCCCTTAACTGGATAACTTACCAGCAAAGATAGAGAGGTCCGTTGAAGTCTGATGTCACTATTTTCAAACGTTTTTATTTATAAAGGGGCACAAAACTAAGGTTAATACAAACATTCAGATAATGCACGTCATCAATACTCAATCTAAAGCGCGAGTATAGTAATAATCATCATTAAGAAGTAATCTCAGCTGTTGACCAGGGGATAATATTTTGTCCGTTGGAAATATAAAAGTCACTCAGAAGTCTGCAGACTTTAGCCTTTCGGGGAATTGCTGGGTTTCACGTGTTTTAGAGGGATCGGTGAAAAACGAAAAAAAACTTGCCCGGGTCTTTATGAAGCCACTCCGTAAAATCAGGGGAACGTTGTTTCCCCGTTGTTAGTTCGAAGTCCTTCTCGGTATTATCAGCCACCTGCTCCCCAGGCAAAGGAGTTAGGAGCGCACGTGGCATTGAGTGGCTTCCAGCCATGGGAGCACTGAGCGAGGGTGTCCTTCTGGTGCATCGCTGGGGTACTGCCTCCTGCAGTCCCCTTTTATCTTGACTTGCAGAGTTGTAGATGTCCATCAAAGTAGGGGGACGCAATCCCCACCCCCATATTGCCCGAGGGTGTCCATATCCATGGTAGCTGTCACGTAGCAGGGACATGCACGTCACACAGGTGCCTCTGAGAACAATGGCTAAAACCGTTGCATTGTCTCTCACTTCCTGGGTCCAAGACCCGAATTAATAGCGATCTTGCAATTCTCCGGAAGGAGGGGGCTGCTCCTGCTCCTTCGGCCCCTCAGAGCTGTCGTACATTCATAACAGTAGACACTTCACACAGGAGTCCAACCGCTGCCGGACTGATGGAGACGTCCTCCAACTGGAGCCCTTAAATGGCGGTGCGGTAAGCTGTGATCTCCGTGTCTGACTGTTGTGCTTCTGCCAGTACTGCGTAGTCTATTCCTGAGGACTGTAAGCCTACTGAGTGAAGGCAGGGGTGAGACAGTATGTCTGCGATGACATTGTTCTTCCCTGCGATGTGGTGGATGGCTAAGGTGAATTCTGAAATAATGGACAGGTGCCTCTGCTGCCGAGCCGACCATTGGTCCGATACCTTGGCCAGTGCGAAGGTGTGCTCCATATACATGGTGAACTCCCTTCCCTCGAGGAAGTACCGGAAATGCCGGACAGGCGGGTAGAGTGCTAGTAACTCTCTGTTGAAAGCTCTGTACTTCGACTCTGTTGGCCGTAGGTGGCGGCTGAAGAAAGCGAGTGGTCGCCACTGGCCCTCGATGAGCTGCTCCAGGACTCTGCCAACTACTGTGTCGGAAGAGTCGACTGTGAGTGCTGTGCGTACATCGACTCTTGGGTGCACTAGGAGGGCCGCCTTTGCCAGCGCCTCCTTGGCCTGCTCCAACGCTTCTGTGGACTCCGCGTCCCATGCCACTTTTTTGGCCTTGCCGGTCAGCAGGCTGATGAACGGTCTCATGATGTGTGCCGCCGCTGGCACGAACCGATGATAAAAGTGGACCATCCTTAGGATCTCCTGCAGGCCCTTGACTGTGCTGGGCTTGGGGAACTGACGGATGGTCTGACCAGTAGGGGAACTGCGCCACGCCGGTTGACTCTGTGGCCCAATAAGTCGATCTCCATCAGCCTGAATTGGCACTTCGCCAGATTGATTGCCAGTGCGTGGTCGCTCAGGCGTTGGCAGAGCTGGTGCAAATGAGCCACATGCTCTTGGTGCGATCTGCTGGCCACCAGGGTATCGTCCAATTAAATGAAAACAAAATCCAGGCCGCGTCCCTCTGAGTCTATGAGCATTTAGAAAGTTTGGGTTGCATTCTTGAGACCGAAAGGCATCCTCAGGAATTCGAACTAGCCGAACGGGGTGATGAAGGCTGCCTTGGACACGTTGTTGGGGTGCACTGAGATGTGACGATATCCCCTGACCAGGTCGATTTTTGATAAGATGGTGCAAGTTCACCATGTAGTCCTGGAAGTGGGGTACCGGGTATCTATCGGTGTTTGTGGCGTCGCTGAACCTTCTGTAGTCTCTCCATCCTGTTTCAGACTTGGGCGCCATGTGCAGTGGGGATGCCCAAGGGATGTCTGAGACAGGGTAAAGACAGGTTTGTATCAGTTAAAAGAAGACCTCTCGTTGCTGCTGTCCTCGCCTCCCGGCAATCTAAACACCCCGACAGTGTAGGTATCCCTTCCGCTAAAAGTGAGTGAATCATTCAGAGAGCTGATCGCTGAGAGGAATTATATTTGTTGGTCGTTAAAGTTCGTCCAGATTTGGCTGAATGGAGCTAATGCAGAGTTCGGAGATGTCACAGTGAAAGAACCAAAAAGCCGAATGCTCTACATTGTCCCTCTGATCTTCAGCCACTGGTGGGCCCTCCTGCAAATCACAGCACAGTAGCGACCCCAGCTGTTGCTGGCGGTTCCCCTAGTTGGGCGGCAATGTGGAAGGGGCTGATCTCATCTTTGTGTAAATCAAAGGAAGGTTGCGGTGGGAAAGGGCCGGGTCCGAGCAAAATAGTCTGGGCCGGGAATGTAGGATCAGTTAGTTTTGGTTCCCCAGGCTGTAAGATTGGATCTGTTTCCATGTAAGGGTGTGGGGTAAATGGTGGGGAAGTTGTGGGGTGGAAGGAGATCGGGGATGTAGGTTAATGGAGGTTGTGTGACCCAGGAGGGTGGGTCCTAGGGCAGATTAAGTTGTAAACAAGGGAGGATCTGGTCCACTGCATCAGACAGCTTTCTGGAAGCAACAAATCTCTCTTTATATTAATCACTGTCTAATCTTGCTGTTAACATTGTGTTTGTCACAGAGCCCAGAGTTTGGGAACATCTAGGTGGTAGGAAGCAGATGGTGATGATGGGAGGCTGTTTATTGGAATCAAGGCCCATGCCTCGTGGAGTTGCCCAGGAACCTGCTTGTCATCTATGTCAATAATCTGGTTGAGAATGTTCAGGGCGTGGATAGTCAGTTTTCAGCAAATATTTGCAAACAATTACTTTTTTTGCAAGATAGTAAATATAAACACCACTCTTTCCTTCTCCACACTCAGAACAGACCAAAAACTACTTCAGAAGATGCAAGTTCTTCAAATGGGCAAACAGTGAGGAATTGTGAGTGACTTTAAAGATCTGGGATTCTGACAGTACATTAGCAGATCTGGAGTGGTTGCAACTGGGTCTGACAGAGGCAGACCTGGTACCTCTGGGCACATTCAGTCTCACTCCAACTATTTCCTACATTTCTTTGTGCAGATAAGTAATGTCTAAAGGACCAGTGTTTGAATAACTGAGACTCAACAAACTTACTCTGATTGAATCACTGGAAACCCTGAGTCAGAAGGATTCTCTCCAGTTGATGCTCTAAATTCTCGGGCAGGTTCACTTGTTGCTGTTCCCTCGTCTTCAGTTCTGGTTTGCTTCTCAGTTGTGGGTTTTTCTTCCAATAAATCTCCCACCGCAGGTCTAAGTTTAACATGAAAAATACTGAAGCATGTTAACAATAAAGAGGAGAACAAAATATTTCTGTGCATTGAAATCTAACCATTGAAGACAAATATAACAATCTCAGTGAACAAATCTGCAATGGACCCTGACACGTCACAAAACCTGAAATGGGATAGGAAGGAGTCATCGTTCAGTCATGGTGAGATATAAGGTGCAGGAACAGAATTAGGTGATCCATCTGGTCTGCCCCACCACTCAACCATGGCTTATTTTTATTCCAACACCATATTCCTGCCTTCCACCTGTAACCCTGAAGTTACTTAGCAATCATGAGTATATTAATCTCTGTCATAAACATACCCAAATATCAGGCTCAGCCACCCTCTGCGGCAACACATTCCACAGATCAGCCATCCTTTGGATGAAGAAATGTTTCTCAACTCAGTTTTAAAGGGAATCATTTTTATCCCTAGATCGTGCTGTCAGATCACAGACTCTCCATCTAACGTAAACATCCTCTTCATGTCCACTGTATGCAGGCTTTTCAGCATTCGGTAGGTATATATAACCATACATCCCCACCCACACCCACCGTCCTGCATCACCACCCATCCAGGGACTGTCAGTGCACGCCACGTGATCTTGCGTCACAAAGCGGAGGGCAAGGCAGAACAGCGGCACAGAGCCTCACGTGATCTGTTGGCTGGACTTACATTTCAATTGTGTGGAATGAACAGCCTGGACTCAAAGTTTGGATCGTTCAATGCAGATTCAGTGAACTCTGCTCATTTTTAATGAGCCCGGATAACTGGAAAATAAATGAGTAATTGACCCCTCAGTTCAGGTCTCACGGCCAACATCAGATCTCCCCGCTCCGGATTGTTCTTAATACTCACCACTGGGAAAGTGATTTTCTGGCTCGCAGACAGTGACCCCGACCCCCGGCTCCCTAACCCTTTGCCGATCCCGCAGACGTCTTCTTCAGCACTGAGCGGAAATGTAGACACTGCCCACCCGGATACAGTGAGCCTGCGCGAAGTGATTGATGCATCATCCGGAGGGCAGGGCTTCGGAAACAGACGCGCAGATGCTGCCCATCTGGGGTTAAATGTGAGAGGCAATCGGGATCACGTGACCGATGGGGTATCCCACCCCAGAGACTGCAGCTACCCACCACTCTGTAAAGAAACAGACTTGCCGCTCAGATCTCCTCACCTTAAATGTATTAGACATTTCAACGCCCAGGAAAAATATATCGTCTGCCCACTCTATCTATTCCTCTCGTAATCTTCTAAACGTCTATCCACTCTCACCCCAGCCTGCACCGCTCGGGACAACACAAGTTTGTCCAACATCTCGTTATAGCTCATGCCCTCTAGTCCAGACAATATCCCGGTAAACCTCTTATGCACCCTCTCCAAACCGCTGACATCCTTCCGAGAATGGGGCGGCCAGAACTGTGAAACACTCCAGATGTGTTCTAACTAGTTTTATAAAACTGCATTACAAACTGTAATGTTTTACAAACGAACCAGCAGCATCAGTGTTCACACTGGAATCTGGTCTTGATGTTAAAACTACTTCTTTATTAGTATCTACTTACAATATAGTAACTTACCAAAATAAAGGAAAGTTGGCAATGTTTTGTGTATATATGTGTAAATATAACTCCCAAACTATCGAGCCTGAGGGAACAAAGCTTACGAGTCTTGAGGTGGTAAAGTAGGAAAGTTCAGGAATCCACGGAATAAATGATGGGAGAGAGATATTTGTAATCCAGGGTGAAACGTAGAGGAAAGGCCGTTACATCAAAATAACCGTCGTCGAATTTCTTATCCGTTGAAACCGTCCACATGCGAGTTGTCAGCGAAAGTCACCTGTCACAGGAATACCGTCTTCCACACAACATACCCAGACAAAGGTTAACTCAAGCGGTACCCCAAGTTATTCCAAAATCCACTCCTATGGATTATACGAAGTGACAGCCACAGACATTCGTTGTGGTTCCGTGAACCGATGATCAACCCACTCTTGTGGGCATTGGAGAGTTCCAAGCCTCAGCTGCGACAAACTGAAGCTGTCAGCTTCTCCAGTCTCTTTCTTTCTTTAGACTGGCTGACCTCCAGTCTGCAGATCGCTCTCTCTCTTACGGTTAAGAGCACAGTTAGCGCCGGCAGCCTGTGACCGACGTCATAGTCCCGCCTCCTCACTCCGGCACTCTTAAAGTAACAGTCACAGTACGACCGCAGGCTCGTAACGACTGCAACACAACATCCTGACTTTTGAACTCAGTGCTTCAGCTAACGAAGACAACCATGCCATTTGCCTTCTTAACCACCCGATCAATCTGTGCAGTCTCTTTCATGAAGCGATGAAATTGGAGTCTAAGATCCCTCTGATCATTAACACTGTTCAGGGTTTTGCATTTAATAGTGTACTGTCTCATACCTTCGACCTGCCTAGCTGCCAAGATGATCATTACTAATCAAATCTCACCGAGATTTCTCAGGTCCTGTTGAATTTGTTGCCAAGGACACAAGTACGGGAAGGTATAGGTACAGTACAGAGAAACACTGACTTGTGGCAGCATCACAGGCAAGTACGTTCAGATAACACACGTGTAAAGGGGGTTTCTTTTCTTTCTTTGTTACTGTTGGGAAAGGGTTTCCTTTTGTTAACTAGCAGGAATGCTAATTTACTGATAACGAGAATGGTTTTCCTTTGTAAACCAAATGGGGATTAATTTTCTTTCTTCTGAGTCTGTAAGCTTTTGTTGACGGGCTTTTGGGCAGATCGGCGCGAGGTGGTCGAGAGAGAGGACGCAATGCTGTAAGCTGGGCGAGGATCGGACCCCAAAGGGGGGTCCGAGGCCGGGAGATTCTCCGAGGAGGGGGGGGGGATGAAGCTAGATGTGCTTGGTTGACCACTCGGAGGGTCCTGAGCTGTTTGGAGAGTCGAGGAGTTCGGAGGGTCCTGAGCTGCGAGTCGAGGAGTTCGGAGGGGATCGAATGGTTGCCAGAAGACTTCAGAAATTGAGCTCCAACGGCTGTGCACGAAGTGGTTTGGACTTTGTTGTTTGGCGCCTTTTCTTTAATTTTCTCTTCATATATACTGTATCGTTATTAATCACTTAGTTATAGTAACCTTTATAAATTGTACTCATTTAATCGCATATGGTGTACTGTCTGTTTTTGGGCGAGGCGGGGACATCACACAGCATCCACACCAGCTGATTACCCAGTTTGGCGGGGCCGAAGGCTGCTCCCCCTAGACAAGAACGAGCTGAGCCAGCCTGAGGCGACCCAGGGGGTTACATTGTGGGGTGCTAGTCCGGGGTTGATTTCTGTGGAAGCTGTGTGATCACCCTCTTTAAATTGTGTCTGCGGCGAAGAGCTGGTGTGCCTTTGTGGGTGTGCGATTGCTGGTTATCGCTGTGTGTGTGTTGGGTGGGGTGGTTGCTGTTGGTAGCCTGGAGGTCGTTGTTCGAGTTCCGACTACTGCTGACGAAATGGTGGTGGAACCATGGGCTGTCCGTACTGTTTGGAGAGTGAGGAGTGACAGGTTGGGATGTTTCAGCAGTGGTGGGCTCCGCCCGGTTGTTGGAATAACGTCCTGCCCTAAAGGGACGGAGGCGTGGGCGGAGCGGACCCCTCATTTGTTGGGTGAGTGGCAGTGCTTGGTTGAGGGAAAGCGACAGGGACGGGTTGAAAGTTTGAGTAGGCGGGCTGGTGACTTTGTTAGAACTGTCGGGCGCAATTACCTCGAAGTGACCGCTGCCAGTTCTGGGAAAGTGTGGGAAAATGCGTGTGGTTCGACTGGAAGTCAAACGCCGCAGCTGGGGGGGCTTATCATATCCGTGGCAGGAGATTGGTGGGAAGTTTTTAGGGTATCCCTTTTTGCCTAGGGGGGGCAGATAAATTGCTTGTGGTGCCGAGGGGATCTGTCTAGGGGATCAGTTGTTCCGTTGATTCGAGAGGTGTCGGGAAACTTAGAGGAGGCCCAGTGGGGGAATGGCTTGGGGTCTCTGGGGGAGCACGTTCCCAGCAATGTACCAAGGAACTCCCGAAAGGAACAGACTCTATCCCTGAAGGCTTAGAGGGGCCACGCGCACAAGTGTTGTTACGGATGGATGGAAGTCAAGTTAAAGCCATCCTCGGCACCGGGGCGCCGGTTAAGTTGCTGTACAGTTTGTTTCATAACCGTTATTTACCCTTGACGACATTGAGGACACTGGAGATTCGGGGTACCAGTGCAGGTGATTATCCAGACGACGGTTGTTGGTCAGTGAAAATGGAGTTCTTGGAGGCAAATGTGGAGGAGACTGAGGTTCATGAATCGTTAATGCTGATGTGTCCGGACCCTGTTGAGACGGGCAGCGTTTCTGTTCGAGAGAGAACCAATATCCTGCTGGTGTGCAGTGTGGGGCATGAGTGAGAGGTTGTGAGAGGAGTTGGTAGTGGGTCCAAGGTATCCCCAGTTGTGTCCGAGCCTGAAGGGTTTAGGTGAGGGGGTACGGAGGCCTCAGAAGGGTTAGGGAACTCCCAGATAGTTGGCCTAAGTAGCGCCTGAGGAACAGGGCATGAGGGTTACTGTGTGGGGAGGAGATGTCACTGTTTGTGCTTGGGTTACCGTGTGTTGGCAGGAAAGGTGGCGAGTTATTTAGTAGTCATGAGGACATGACTTTTATTTGGTGGAGGAAGTGTGTAAAGGGGGTTTCTTTTTTTTCTTTGTTACTGTTGGGAAAGGGTTTCCTTTTGTTAACTAGCAGGAATGCTAATTTACTGATAACGAGAATGGTATTCCTTTGTAAACCAAATGGGGATTAATGTTCTTTCTTCTGAGTCTGTAAGCTTTTGTTGACGGGCTTTTGGGTAGATCGGCGCGAGGGGGTCGAGAGAGAGGACGCAATGCTCTAAGCTGGGCGAGGATCGGACCCCAAAGGGGGGTCCGAGGCCGGGAGATTCTCCGAGGAGGGGGGGATGAAGCTAAATGTGCTTGGTTGACCACTCGGAGGGTCCTGAGCTGTTTGGAGAGTCGAGGAGTTCGGAGGGTCCTGAGCTGCGAGTCGAGGAGTTCGGAGGCGATCGAATGGTGGCCAGAAGACTTCAGAAATTGAGCTCAAACGGCTGTGCATGAAGTGGTTTGGACTTTGATGTTTGGCGCCTTTTCTTTAATTTTCTCCATATATACTGTATCATTATTAATCACAGTTATAGTAACCTTTATAAATTGTGCTCATTTAATCGCATATGGTGTACTGTCTGTTTTTGGGCGAGGCGGGGACATCACACAGCATCCACACCAGCTGATTACCCAGTTTGGCGGGTCCAAAGGCTGTTCCCCTAGACAAGAACGAGCTGAGCCAGCCTGAGGCGACCCAGGGGGTTACACACGGAACACAAATTATACGATTCTCTGACAGTAACAATCTATAAATATGTTTATGTCATTAACAATACATAAAATACATTGTGTCATGATTAATATTAAAATGTGCATTTTGTGTCAATAACAGTTGGAAATGTAGAATTTGGTCCTTGTATCCATTCCGCCCGTAATCCACAACCAGCTCCTTTGTTTTTGTCACAATGATGGCGAGGTTGCTTTCTGACAACACTGTGTCGGGTTGATGACTGTAGGCTGTCTCGTTATTATTTGAGATTGGGCCAGTCAGTGTAGTGTCGTCAGCAAATTTAATTAGCAGATTGAAGCTGTGGGTGTCGACACAGTCATTGGTGCACAGAAAGTAAAGGAGAAGGCCAAGGAGACAACCCTATAGGGTATGTGTCCAGAGGGTCCGAGAGACAGAGGTGAGGGAGCCTTCTTTTACCACCTGCCAGCGATCTGACAGGAAGTCCTGGATCCAGCTACACAAAGCGAAGCTGAAGGCCGAGGTCACTGAACTTCTTGTCGATAGCTCAGGCCTACGTATGGCTACTGCTTTGGCCATGACTGCAAGGAACTGCAGAGAACTTTGGAGAACAGAGAACATCAGAGAAACAAGCCGTGGACTCTTCCTACAATTCAACTGCATCGGAAAAGCAGGCCATGTACTCAAAGATCCCCACAACCTGGACATTCTTGCTGCAAACCCACTCCCCCATCAGAGAAGAAATAAAATATCCTTAAAGCGCGTACCACTCAGATCAAGGACAGCTTCCTGTCTGTGGTTATAAGCCAAATGATTGAGAAAATGTACTTGACCTCACAATGTAACTCGACGTGATCCCTGCACCATATGTCTATCTACATTGCACTTTCTCTGCAGCATTATGCTTTGTTACAGTTATTGTTTTGTCGTATATCAGCTCAATGTACTGTTGTAATATATTGATCTCTGTGGATATTACGTCAGGCAATATTTTCACTGTAGCTCAGTACGTGATAAGAATAAACAAAATCTCCATTTTAATTGTGTGGAAATATTAGACAGACTGAGCTTCTGCTTTGAAACCTCAGAAGGAAATTTACCTGAACTGTTGTCATTTCTGAGGAATGCAAATAAATGGAAAAGGCTTCAATCTCGCATTACGATCTGCGGTAACTGGGATTAGGTGACCGGTGGTGGGTCTCTCTTATCAATAACAGAATCAGGTTTAATAGCACTGACATATTTCATGAAATCCATTGCCTCTGCGGCAGCAGTAGAACCTAATTCATAACAATAGATTTTAACAACCATGAATTACAATAGTATACATATTAAATAGTTAAATCATACAAGTAGTGCAAAAATAAAAACTGTAATAAACTCTTTTAATTGTGTGGAAATTCTTGAGCAAAGCTTAACTAAATTCTACACATTTATGAGAAGCTCAGAAAAGTTGGAAAGGCTAAATTCTCATATGAACGGGTCATATACCTAGAAATATTAGCTGCACTTTGGCAGGGTGAAACAGTATAATAGACCATAAGACCATAATATATTGGAGCAAAATTATGCCATTTGGCCCATCGAGTCGGTTACGCCATTCATCCAGTCATCCCCACCCCCCTGCCTTCAGCACATACCCTTTGATGCGCTGGCTGATCAAGAACCTGTCTATCTCTGCCTTAAGTACACCCAATGACTTGGGCTCCAAAGCCACTCATGGCAACTGTTTCCACAGACAGAGATTTTTTTTTTCTTTTTTTTATGTAGCTGGAGTTTGTATCTGTATCTATGCTTTTCTTGGGGCTTGCGTCAATTGATATCGACTTGTTTCTGGGCTTTGAGTTTGGGTGGGACTTCTTTTCTTTTTTTTCCCCCATTACGGAATCCCGGAGCATACGTCAATTATCTTTGTTGTTGTTCATCTCTGCCATTTTCGACTACATTATCCTGACATACATCTAACTATTGTTTTTAGTTGCAAAGTTCCATGATGATATCTAAACAGCTAAATGTTTTAACTTGGAATGTTCACCATTGGAATCATCCTATTAAGTGAAATAAAACATTTAAAGTTATTAATTGATTCCAGCCTGATATAATCATTGCCCAAGAGACGCATATAAGGTTATGTGATAAAAATCATTTTTTAAAATTTTGGTAGGATCCTCAGTTTCATGCAAGTTCCCAGAGTAAAACTAGAAGTGTTTCTATTTTTATTGATTCTAAGATTCCTTTTAATCAGGAGGATATTGTAGCTGATATTAATCATAGATTTTTGTTTGTTATAGTAAAATGTTTTTGGTTAATATTTATGGACCAAATGTTGATGATCCTTCCTTTTTTATAACCTTTTTTTTTCTATTACCCGAATTAAATGAATATATGTTATTAATGGGTGGTGATTTTAATACTTGTCTAAATCCTTTAATGAATAAGTCATCATCCAAATGTCGACTTCCTAATCGAGCTGCATCACTTATTAACTCCTTTTTAATTCATTATGATTTAATTGAGGTCCAGAAGCATATGCACCCTAGTAATAGAGAATACCCCTTTTTTAACATTATTCTCCTGAACTCCAGGGAATGCAGCCCAAGAGCTGCCAGAAGTTCCTTATATGGTAAACCTTTCATTGCTGGAATCATTCTCGCGAATCTTCTCTGAATCCGCTCCAATGTCAGTATATCATTTCTAAAATAAGGATCACAAAACTGCACACATTAGTCTCGGTGATCTTATGAGTGCCTTATAGAGCCTCACCATCGCATCCCTGTTCTTATATTCTATATCTCTAAAAATTAATGCCTAAACTGCATTCACCTTCTTCACCACTGACTCAGCATGGAAGTTAACATTTAGGGTATCTTGCACAAGGACTCCCAAGTCTATTTGCATCTCTGCATTTTGAATTCCCTCCCCATCTAAATAATAGTCTGCCTGTTTATTTCTTCCACCAAAGCACATGACCATACACTTTCCAACATTGCATTTCATTTGCCACTTCTTTGCCCATTCCCCTAAACTATCTCAGTCTCTCCACAGACTCTCTGTTTCCACAAAACTACCCACTCCTCCACCTATCCTTGTATCATTGGCAAATTTAGTCACAAATCCACTAATAACAGAGTCCAAATCATTGACATATATCGTACATTTTTTAATTCAACCATTTCTTAATTTAACCCATAGAGATTCTACACCTACCAATCCTATGTCACCTCTTTCTGATGATTAAATATTATTTCTTGTACACAGTGCCACACCACTTCCTGTGCCGACTAACCTATCTTTCTGGTACACCTTATATCCTTGGACGTTCAGCTTCCAATGGCAGCCATTCTTCAGCCAGGTTTCAAGCTGAATTTCAAGATCATCCACTTTATTCCTTATGCTGCATGCATTTAAATCCATCACTCTCAGTCCAGCATTTGTTGCTTTCTGTTTTAATTGCACCACGACTCCATTGCCCTGTAACTCATGCCATTGTCTTTGATTAAGCTTTATCTCCTGCCCGTTCTTTCTCTAATCTCCCTTGCATGCTATCTTTCATTTATTTCTGTTTCCCCATCCCTCAGCCCAATCTCCCCGGTTCCCATCTCCCTGCCAAATTAGTTAAAATCTTCACTAAAAGCTTTATTAGATGTGCCCGCTGGGATATTGGACCACTTCAGCTTCAAGTGTAACCCAACCCTTTTATACCTGTCTTAACTCCCCCGGAAGAGGCCCCAGTGATCCAGAAATCTGAAGCCCTGTCTCTGTGCACGTCTCCCAGCTACACATTAAGAAGCCTGATCATGCTACTCTTTCATCGCCAGCACGTTGCACAGGTAGTAATTCTGAGATTACTACCCCAGAGGTCCACAGGGGTCTGTGTTGGTAACGTTTCTTTTTACGTTCTGTGTCAATGCATCGGATGACAGTATTGATGGGCCTGTGGCCAAATTTCCCAATGAAGCCGAATATTGAAAGGACTGGACAGAGAGGTCGTGGATGGCTAACGTATCTGGTTATCACAATGCCATAAATACGACTTAAATATACGAACGATAGGCTTGCGCCGCGGCTTGAGATTCTAAATTGGAAAATGGTGCTTTATTCACAAAATCCTCATAGCCCTCAGTGACTGTGTAATGAAACACGCCAGTGCAGCCCCACAGTGCACTATGTACTGATTGCAAAGCTACGAAATTGCATGTGAATAGCCTCCCCTCCCCCAACTCCACTCTTTCTGCGTCACCAGCAGACTGGGACATCTCACATTTCGCTGCCTCCGCCAGGACATTAAACGGTCAACAACTGTGGTCAGGGACTGAGACTGATCTCTGGCGTACTCCAAAAGTTACCTCCTTCCAGTCTGAAAACGACCCACTCATCCAGCCACACACTACCGGCATTTCATCGATCTCCAACGAAAAAACCTAATCACATACTCCCGATGTTCAATACCATTGCTGACTCTGAGCTTACCTCCGACAGATCCCGGGAGGGACATGATAATCAGAAAGTCTCCAGTCGCAGCCATGTAAATAAAATATGATCTTGGTAGGTGTGGCGCATGCTCAGAATGCGAAGGAGACAGACAAACTGAGCCAAGACACAGACTGATGAAGGGGAGGAATGATGCACTCTGATACAGAGAGGGAAGCAGAGAGTTTGATATTTTGCCTGATGCCGGAACTGTAGCCAGTTAGAAGATGAAGTCTTGTTCCTCCAAATTGTTTTGATCTCTGACAGTGTTTTGATCAGAAGGCACCATGGAGACAAAAATTATCTGAGTTGAAATGTTGTCCTTCACCCACTGACGTACTTTTTAAACCTTTAACAGTGCAGAATTGTCTAAAGGTTTAAGTATGAGAATCACAAACAGAACATCACGTTAGTTCCGTTGTATCTGTCAGTTTACCAATGCATCAAAGCCGCCTTTCGTTGAATGTGTAGTTGGAGATGCTGGAGAAGACAGCGACCCACTCACTACAAGGAGAGCACGATCACATGTCGATGTCCGTGATCTGATTCGATACATTGCCATGGCGTTGATAGCAGTGAAATTTCATTTTGTGAGGGATTCAGTCGCACTGGGAAGCAGTCGTTCACCTGATCCGTGTGTGTGAAGAGACTCATTCAGTTAACCCAGCTAGTGATGCTCCGGTGAGTTCACAACATGTACAGGTCACATTACTGTCCAGAGTGAGCAAAGACTTTAACTCAATCATCCCAGCTGCTGCAACACCAGCAATTTCACATCAGGGAGGAAGTTGAAATCAGCTTCGTGTTAAATGGTTAACCATCACAGTGACAGAGGCAGCTGCAGGTACCAATCTAAGAATCTCGTAGAATACCCTATTGTATTCGCCTGCACCATCGTCACAGGTAGTGCATTCTGCACACATTCTTTGTGTAAAAAGCTTGCTCTGACATTTCCCTTGCAACTACTCCCAAGCAACATAAAGCCATGCCCCCTCATGTTAGCCATTTCCACCCTGGGGAAAAGCCTGTGGCTTTCCATATGATCGATGTCCCTCATCATTTTATCTACCTGCATGAGTTTCTCTTGGCTGAATAAGACGATGAGCTCACTGTAGCTTTGGCGTTCTACAGCGCTCTGGATTAAGGTGGAGAAACACCTTCCTCCCTGCACTTTTCAATGTTTTGTGTCATTTTCACTCATTTCAAAGCACTGTGCCTCAGACAGATGGGCTGTTGCAATGCACTTCTAAAGTTTGGCAGCAGATTATCGAGTGAATCATCGATGGAACAGAGTCAGAAACCAACGAGTTGTCAGCCTGAGTCAGGGCTTTGGTGCTCCAGAGAGAGAGATGGGGCCTGGAGTTTACGACGGAGAGAAGGAAGAGGAACCAGACCAGCAGGATGTGGCTACAAATGAAAGATCAGAAAAACTTTGGAAGTGCTTGATCGAAAACAAAAAGTTGGTAAATTTCTGCAAATTACTGGTGGAAATCAACTGATGAGGCAACAAATATGGAGAGGAATAAATAGCAAAGTTTAGGCCGAGCCCGTTCAGCATGTCTGGACTGTTACTCTTCTGCTTAATTGCTGACTGAACTGCAGAGTTCCTCCAACATTTTGTGTGAGTGTGTCTCTGTATTTCCAGCAACTGCGGAATCTCTTGTGTTTCATATCTGCATTTGTAAGAAGTTTCTACTTCGGCATTAAACACGCGGAAAGCTTGCTGATATTAATTGTATTGTTTATGGGAGCTGCTTTCTGCGTTAAAAGAGCTGCTGAGTTTTCGACTCAAAAAAAACTGAGCTCTGGACATTGAACTGGTACTTGCAGAAACACTTAATGGCATCGTGATTTCCCAGAAGGCTCTGCGTAACAATTTTCGTCCTTGCTGAAGCTCCGAACGAATGCGCAGGCGTCAGGGCTGCGAAAGATCTCGAATATTGCGCATGCGCGCAGTACACAAAGGCCTCAGAAGGATCGTAGAAGGTAAGAAAACATCTCCGGCGCGGAGATTTCAACACCGAGTAAAAGGCAATTGCTTTGACCTGCGGACACCATTGCGCGCAATCCTGTGACAGTCCTGCTCTCTACCCTCTCTCTCAGCCCCACGATCTGCACACGGTCTCCGGGGATCTTCCCGCTGATGAGGGAATGGGAACCAACAGAGCTGAACTCCAGCTATCTAAACGCAAGGATTAGGAACTCGGAGAACGGGAACAAAATCTTTTAACAAAATCTGTAAAGAAAATCAGTTTTGTTCTACTTCCAGCCACAAACAAGAGAAAATCTGCAGATGTTGAAAATGCCGAGCAACACACACAAATTACACTCAAAATGCTGGTGGAATGCAGCAGGCCAGGCAGCATCTATGGGAAGAAGTACAGTCGACGTTTCGGGCCGAGACCCTTCGTCAGGACTAACTAAAAGAAAAGATAGTAAGAAATTTGGAAATGGGAGGGGGAGGAGGACGGGGAAATGCGAAATAATAGGAGAAGACAGGAGGGGAGGGATGAAGCTGAGAGCTGGAAAAGTAACTGGCAAAAAGGATACGGAGCTGGAGAAGGGAAAGGATCATGGGACGGGAGGCCTGGGGAGAAGGAAATGGGGATGGAAGCACCAGAGGGAGATGGAGAACGGGCAGAGTGATGGGCAGAGAGAGAGAAAAAGGGAGGGGCGGGAAATAAATAGATCAGGGATGGGGTAAGAAGGAGAGGAGTGGCATTGACGGAAGTTAGAGAAATCAATGTTCATGCCATCAAACTGGAGGCTACCCAGACAGAGTATAAGATGTTGTTCCTCCAACCTGAGTGTGGCTTCATCTTGGCAGTAGAGGACGCCTTGGATAGACATATCAGAATGGGAATGGGACGTGAAATTAAAGTGTGTGGCCACTGGGAGATTCTCCTTTCTCTGACGGACAGAGCGTAGTTGTTCAGTGAAACAGTCTCCCAGACAGCCATACTCAGTTTGCAGGAACAACAACTTATATTCCATCTGGGTAGCCTCCAACTTGGTGGCATGAACATTGATTTCCCTAACTTCCATTAATGCCCCTCCTCCCCTTCTTACACCATCCCTTATTTATTTATCACCTTTCTAGCTCTTAGCTTCATCCCTCTCCTCCTGTCTTCTATCCTTTCAGATATTACCCTCCCCTTCCCACTTTCAAATCTCTTACCATCTTTTCTCTCAGTTAGTCCTGACGAAGGGTCTGGGCCTGAAACGTCGACAGTACTTCTCCCTATAGATGCCGCCTGGCCTGCTGAGTTCCACTGTCATTTTGTGTGTGTTGTTTGCTCTATCCCCTCTTGTTCTGGACCTTTCTACCCACAAGAACATGTTTTGACCCATTTTCTCTGGGTACATAATGATATCAGACACCTTTGCCCTGGGCAACAAGTAGCTTTCACATCACAAACATGTCAGACTCCAATGGGACAATCTGCTGCCCTTCCCTTTATATTCATTGGCATTGCCACCAATGGGTTCACCACCAACAGTTACCTGGGGGATGGTTCAGGCAAAATATTTATGTCCAGTACAGAAACTGGTGTTACCTGGGTGTATAGCAGCGATGCAAAAGTTGCTGGAGAATCTGGAAGTGGGGAGAAGTGGAGTGATTTTTGGAAATCTGACTTTTTTTAAGCGTCATTTAGCAAGCAAATCAGATATGGATGGTGTGCAAAAGCTGAAGTGAGAAAATCCTTCATAACCCTCTACAGGCCTGCAACATAGGCTGTGCGAGAGTGCAGATGAACTCGATCAAAGTTCTTACTGATAGTGATTTGCTAGCTGTAAAAATAAATACATCTCTATTTAAAATTCAGTGTGCATATGTTGTTGTCACTGGGTAAAACTTGCACAGCACAAGATTTTGCAGCACACTGGTCATTACAAATTAGACTGGACATTGGTAGGAAGGTGGGGAGACTTTCTGTGTCCTTGATGCCCTCATGTACAAGATGTGCATCCAGCTGCAGCTTGTAACCTTGCACGCTAGGGAGTTGCTGGAAATGGGTGAATTCCAGACCATCTGGGAGTCGAAGTGGGTGACCGATATGACATGACGAGAGATGAGTTGCACTGAGAGTTAGGAAGGGAAACGAGGTTAAATAGCAACCACAGAGTACTCTTGTGGCCATCCCACACAACGGGCTGTTAGAAACTGTTGGGGGGATTACCGAGCAGAGGAAAGTCAAATAGGTGATAGGGGATTGGTTAGTTGGGTATTAAATCTAGCAGAGGTCTAATATCCTGGTGGTAAGGCTTGCTTGTACTAGAGTGTGGTGGGAAGGGGGGGTCAGGGTGGGTGGTTAAACGAAAGTTGCAGGGGGGATTGGAGTCAGAATGCCAGAACAGATAGTGGAGAGGGTGAATTGAAATTACTTATATCCTTCATGTACATGAGGAATAGAAATCTTTACATTACATCTCCATCTAAATGTGCAATGTGCAATTTATAGTAACTTATAATAAATATTTTGTAAATAGGACAGTCATTATAACAGAAATACAATTGTATCAGCATGAATTAATCAGTCTGTCGACCTGGTGGAAGATGATGTCCAGAAGCCTGTTGAGCCTGGTTTTTATGCTGTGGTACCATTTCCCAGATGGTAGCAGCTGGAACAGTTTGAGGTTGGGGTGTTTCAGGTCCCCAATGATCCTTCGGTACATTTTACGCACCTGTCTCTGTAAATGTCCTGAATAGTGGGAAGTTCACATCTCCA
The DNA here is from genome assembly GCF_030144855.1 of Hypanus sabinus. NCBI lineage: Eukaryota > Metazoa > Chordata > Chondrichthyes > Myliobatiformes > Dasyatidae > Hypanus > Hypanus sabinus. The sequence continues at coordinate 59,567,297 of NC_082706.1, read as the reverse complement.
GAGGCGCTGGGCTGTCCACACTAGTCTCTGCAAAGTCCTGCGATTGAGGGAAGTGCAGCTTCTATACCAGGTAGTGGTGCAGCTAGTCAGGATGCTCTCTATTGTGCCCCTGTAGAAAGTTCTTTGGATTTGGGGCCTATACCAAACTTCCTCAACTGTGTGAGGTGAAAGTGGCACACAGCCGCATACCACACAGCCAGTATGTACAGACCACATGAGATCCTTAGTGATGTTTATGTGGAGGAACTTAAAGCTGTTCACTCTCTGTAGTCCACAACCAGATCCCTTGTTTTTGTGACATTGAGGGGGAGGTTGCTTTCTTGGCACCCAGACTGATGTTGTTCAGAAAAAGTCAGCAATCAAAAGGTTGAGCATGGTGTGATGAATGTTTTCAGCTGTGTATAACACAATGCAGGAAACATCATAGGAAAGCCAGATGAGCTGAGGGCATGGAATCAAGATGTTGTAGCCAATACTGGGACTTGCTGGCATCCACCAGACTGAGTGATTTAGAGGGAAATATTTGTAGAGAGTTGGCAATCCATGCCAAGAAACAAGTGTTGATATAGTAAGTGATTTTAACTTTCCAAATATTGACTGGGTCTCGCGTGCTGTGAAAAGACTAGCTGGGGTGGAGTTTGTCAAATGTGTCCTTAATCAGCATGCAGAATTTCCAGCATTGGAGTGTGCAATAAGCTATTAGAAATGATCCAGGGCTAGTGACAGAAATTACTGTATGGGAACACTGAATGTAGTGATCATAATGCAATGAGATCCCAAGTAAATATGAAAAAAAAGGTCTGGAACACAGGTTCAGATTCTAAATTGGAGAAAGGTCAATTTTGAAGGTATCAGAAAGGATCTGAGAAGTGTGGTTTGGGACAGGCTGTTTTCTGGCAAAGATGTACTTGGTAAGTGGGAGGCCTTCAGAAGTGAAATTGTGAGGGTGTAGAGTTTGTATGTGCCTGCCAAAATAAAAGTTGAAAGGTAACTGGTGTAGGGAACCTCGGTTTTCAAGAGATATTGAGGCCCCGGATATTTTGTTCCTCAAAATCCCTCAGTCTGTTGAGTGCAACCAAGACTCGTTAATGACTACAAATCATAATTCAATGCCCTGAGCATATCTGATGTTTATTTTTTTAGTTCTCTTCTGTTTGTTTCTAAAAGCTTTCCAATAGTTTTTGTTCTATTATTTGCGCTCTCTTTGCCTTTTATGTTGAATTTGGCTTCTCATTTCAGCCACGGTTGTGTCCTCCTGCCTTTCCAATGTTTCTTCTTCTTTGGGATGTATCGAACACTCAGCTCCTGAATTGCTCCGAGAATCTCCAGCCATTGCTGCTCCATCGTCATTCCTACCAATCTCCCCTTCCAATCAAGTTTGGCCAGCTTCTCTGACATAGGGGCATGGAGAAGTTTAGTGAAACAGGCCATTCGACCCATCTAGGCAATCACACAATATTTAAACTCTCTAGTGCCACATCCTGCACTGGGGCCACTGCCCTCCGTACTCCTACCATCCAGGTACCTATCCAAGCTTCTCTTAAATGGTGAACTTGAGCTGGTCTAAACCACTTGTGCTGGCAACTCATCCCACACCTCATGACCATTTCATTAAAGAGCTTTTCCACATGTTGCCGTTAAATTTTTACCCTCCCCACGTACCCATGACCTCTGGTTGTCATCCCACCCAACCTCAGTGGAAAAAGCTGTTTGTATTTACCCTATCTGTACCCTCATAATTGTGTACACTTCTAACAAATCCTCAAAGCAATGTATAATTTCCTTGTTTAGGTTTAGAGTCTTTTTTTAGGTTGTATAAGATGATGACAGGCATTGATCATGTCTATAGCCGGAAGCTTTTCCCAGGGTTGAAATGGTTAACACGAGGGGGCACAGTTTTAAGGTGCTTGAAAATATGTACCAAGGGGATGTCAGGGTTAAGTTTTTTGCACAGAGATTGGCGGATGCGTAGAATGCTCTGCCAGCAATGGTGGTAGACACAGATGTGTCCTGAAGGGTCTGTAATATCTTGTAGATTTCTGTGTTCTATGTTAAACAGCGAAACAACATTGGCTGTTCTCCAATCCTCTGATACCTTCTCCTGTCACCAAGGATGATTTAATTGTCTCTGCCAGGGCCCCGACAATTTCTGTACTTGCCTACTGTAGGGTCCGAGGGAAGCACCTTGTCATGCCCTGGAGATCTGTCCACCCTAATCTGCCTCAGGATAGCAAACATCTCCTCTTCTTTAATCTGTACAGGGTCCACGGTTTTAATGCCACTTTTCCACAGTCCCATAGAACCATCATCATCATCAAATAATGATGACGAAAAATATTTCAGCTCTCCCCCATCTGCTTTGGTTCCACACGTGGATTGCCTTTCTGGTCTTCCAGAGGACCAACTTTATGCCTTGCAATCCTTTAGCTCTTAATCTATCTCTAGAATCCATGAGGATTATCCTTCATCTTTTCTGTGAGGGCAATCTCGTGCCTTCTTTTTGCCATCCTGATGTATTTCTTATTTGTTCTCATGCATGTGTTATCTTCCATCGGACAGGGTGCTTCACCAGGCTCTCAATATCTCTTTAAAACCAGTTTCTATCTTTTCTGACAAGCACATACCCATTTTGTACTATGAAAATTTTGCTTTGAAGGCCTCACATTTACCAAGCACACCTTTGCGATAAAGCAGCCTGTCCCAGTCCACATTTGCCAGATCCTAGTGTCATAATTCCAGGTGTCGTTCCATGCCCCGAATACATCCGCCTTTCCTACGATGCTCCTTGTACTGAAGTATACAGGGCTCAGCATAGTCACTGTACTCTGCTCAACTTAGTCATTCCTGAATTCGTCTGAGGTCTGAACAACATCTGTCTCCACAACCCCTCCACTATCTGTTCTGTTATTCAAGCTCCCATTCCCCCTGCAAATTTAGTTTAAAGACCTCCGACCCCCAGCTCCCACCATGCAGCTCTAACACACCTTCGACTTCCATCTCCCAGATCAAAATAAAGTAGGTGCATGCCAGGTACAGACAAATAGGAACAAATGGGGTATTTATGAAGTACAGGAAATTCAAGTGAACATTTATAAAATAAATAAAAGAAGGCATGAGGTTGCCCCAGCAGACAAGGTGAAGGTGAATCCTCAGGGACTCTGCAGATATGTTAAGAGCAAAATGATTGCACGGGGAAAATTAATCCTCTGAAGATCAGAATGGTAATCCATATGAGGAGTCAAGAGAGATGGGGAGATTTTAAATAATATTTTTGCATCTGTATTTACAAAGGAGACAGACACAGAGCCTATAGAAGTGAGGCAAAGCAGTATCAACTTCATGGACCCTGTAGAGATTACAGAGTTGGAGGTGTTTGCTGTCTGAAGGCAAATTACCAGGGATAAATCCCCAGGGCCTGACAAATTGTTTCTTGGGACTCTGTGGAAGACAAGTGCAGAAATTGTCAGGGCCCAGGCACATATATTGACATCATCCTTATTGACATGTGAGGGACTGGAGGATTGTAAAACAACCAATGTTGCTCTGCTGTTCAGGAAAGTCTCTAAAATTAAACTAAGAAATTGTATGTTGGTGAGCTTGACATCAGTAGTGGGAAAGTTATTGGAACACATGTGCACGAACCGGGTATATAAATATTTGAATAGATGTGGACCGATCAATGATAGACTGCATGGCTTTGTGCATGGTGGGTCATGTCTAACCAATCTTACAGAGTCTCTCGAGGATGTTATCAGGAAAGTGGATGAGGGTAAGACAGTGGGTGTTGACTACATGGACTTCAGCAAGGCACTTGACAAAGTCTCGTATGGGAGGTTGGTCAAGAAGGTTCAGTCACTCAACATTCAAGATGCGATAGTAAATTTGATGAGACATTGGCTTTGGGAGAAGCCGGAGTGTGGTATCAGATGGTTGCCTCTCTGACCGAAGGCCTGTGACTAGCGTTTGCCATAGGGATCAGTGATGGATCTGTTGTTGTTTGTCACCTATATCAGTAATCTGGATGATAACATGGTTAGCTGGATCAGCAAATTTGTGGATGAAACCAAGACTGGGGATTCAGTAGACTGCGAGAAGACTATCATGGCTTGCAGTGTGATCCGGATCAGCTGGGAAAATGGGTTGAGGAATGGAAAATGGAATTTAATGGAGACAAGTGTGAGGTGTTGCTCTTTGGTAGGACCTACCAGGGTGGGTCTTACACAGTGACTGGTTGGGCACTGAGGAGTGTTGTAGCAGAGTGGGATTTGGGAATATAGGTCTGTATTTCAGAGAAAGTGGTGTCACAGTTTGATAGGGACGGAAAGAAAAATTTGGCACATTGACTGTAGTGTTCTCGCTCGGGTGTAACAGAACGCCGAGTTAAACTCCGAGTTAAACCTTTGTCAATGACGACAGGATCACAGTAAGATTAACCGTTTACTGTTCACTCTTCCACATTAACGTATGGTGAAAACTGTTGATAAAACAATACAAGATTTGTACAGTGTTTGTTTCCTTCTTGATATTACATTACATCGTAAATACTTGCAAAGATAAAACTACAACAACTACATTACATTAAAGTGCAGCATTCAGTCAGAATCTACCTACGCCATTGACTGCTTTAAATACACTTCAACGCAAACTATCCGCAACCCTTTAACTAACGAAAACATAAACATTATCGACCGTTGTTACTTATAGCAGGATCGGCGTTAACATTTTAATTCAACATATTGATTTTCTCATAACTCACAGCGTTGCTTTCACAATGTTCCTGGTGTGTAGAGAGAAAACTTGCTGCTGCTTGCTCGCACATGTCAGCCCCCACCTTTCCGTTTCTCCAAACCGGTATTTTCCCACAGGACGCGGCGAAACCGGATGTGACGTCATCGCATGCCGCAATCTCTCACAGACAAACCCAAACAATCCTAACTTTAACTAGAATGTTAACATTGAATTACTAAGCGAAAATTTTATAAACTAAATAACTGCCATAAAGGCAGCACACTCCCCGCCTGACCTTCGTAAGGTAACAATGAACATAATACAAAACTAGTCTCTAATCAGTCCTTAGATAGAAGTAGAATGACTTCTGTAACAGGCCTTTGGTATATTTTCTCATCACCTTGGTCAGCAGTTTTCAACTCAACCTTCCTGACATGTCCGTCCCTGCTAGGGAATGTAGTGAGACCAGGACCAATTTGCCAGAGCCTGGACCTATCTCCACTGCTTTAAGTACAAATCCTTATCAGAGAAGTCCTCTGGTAGAGGGGGAGCTCCTGCCTTCTGCGTAAGGAGCATTGATGGCGAGAGTATGAAGGGGTTTTCCGTGTCAGAAGACATGGGTAGGAGTGGTCGTGCGTTTGTAATGGCCGTGACCTCTGCCATTATTGTGCACATTACCTTGTGGGTCAATCGGGTGCATTGCTGCATCTCAGGTTTCCTTTTCCGGGTTTTTTGCAAGGGCGTGAACCGCTTGACTGCCTGCTCTATGTTGTTTGGCAAGCACTGGCGTGGTTCTCTGAAAGGCAATGGGGCGACCCCATTATTTGCTTCATCTCTGAAGACCTTGGTGTCCTTTGTTTTTAAGAAAATGGCATCTTGAGCTGATTGAGCAAGTTTATTATCATGCTCAGTTTGAACGAAGGCTGACTGACCCAGCGTCTCCTCAGTTACTTTACGTTTATTAAAGCCTTGTTGTGCTTCCTTAATACACGTGACACTTGTGCGGGGTTGAAAAATTGAATGGTGGCCACACTCTAGCACATTGGTCTTGAGTGTGTTAACCGTCGGTTTGTGTACGTTGCCAGGGCACACCTCTCCTATCACCAACCAGGCTAGATCCAGGCGTTGCGCAAAGGGGGCGTCGTGTGGTCCATTGACCTGCTGCCTAACCTTGTGCACCCGGATAACATCTCTTCCTAATAGCAGGAGTATTTCTGCTTTTGGATCCAGTTCTGGGATGTGTTTGGCGATGTGGCTGGTGTAGCACCGCACTTGGCGTCGGGATCTCAGTGTGGTTATTCAAAATTTCATTGCACTCTAAGAGTGAAGGGAGATAGATGACGACTTTACCATCCAGGGACTCGAGCTGGAAGCCTTCTGCCTTCCTTCCATGAGTATCCGCTTTGCCTGAGCAAGTTCTAAGGTAGTATGGGAACTGCTCACTCTCAATGTTGAGCAAGTTGAAGAAATCTGGACTGACTAGTGAGCGATTGCTCTGATCATCCAGAATTACATAGGCTTTGATGGCCTTGTCTTTGGCTCCTTTAGGGTACACCTTAGTGAGGCAGATCTTTGAATAAGACGGCTTGACTGAGCTTGACCACAATCTTCTGTACAGCTTGAGCTGACAACAGTTGTCCTGGAGTGAGCCTCTCCCTCCCCGCCGTCCTGTTGTGGGGTTGAAGGTGCATTGTTGGTTTGCGGTAACGGGCCGGGATGCATGGTCCCATTGTGATTAGTGCTATCACATTCCGGACACTTCACGGCGATCGTACACTCTCTAGCAAAGTGAGAGGTCGAGGAACAGCATTTAAAACATATTCTTTTCTCCTTGAGAAGGGCCATCCTCTCTTCAAGCGGTTTTTTCCCTAAACGTTCTGCATCTTTTGAGGGGGTGGGGTTTGTTATGCAATGGGCAATTCTTGCTAGGGTCGTGGTCAGTTGTAAAGGCTTCAGTCTTAAGCACTGAGATGGGTTTAACAATGTTGAAATTATTCGAAGAGGATTTATCTGGTTTGGTGTAAACTGTACTGCTTCCTGGACCCATGAGGCTAGGGTCGTTTCGCTTCTTTGTCTCCCTGCACACAATCCTAGTGAAATACTTAAAGGCAGGAAATCGACCATTGTTGTCTTCTTAGTACTCTGAGGCAACAGACACCCACCTGTCCTGCAGCCCAAATGGAAGTTTGTCAATGATTTGTCTAATCCCGAATAGAGTACCTCGATATAATAGCCCAGTTGAGTAGCCATCTTCTTTGGCGCCTTGAATCTCCATGAGTAAATCTCCGAGCTCCCTTAACTTAATGTGATCTTTGGCTGAGACCTTAGGAAAGTTTTCCAGACGTCGGTATAGCGCCGCTTCAATAATTTCGGAGGCAGCATAGCCCTCCCGAAGTCTCTCCCATGCTTTGCTTAAGGCTAGCTCGGGGTTGTTGATGTACACTGAACGTATGCGTCTCACCTGTTCGCATGATTCTTTCCCCAGCCATTTCGCCATAAGATCCAACTCTTGGGTTGCTCTGAGCTGGATTCCGTCGATAGCGTTGGTGAATGTGAAGTACCATGCATGGTAATTTTCAGGATTGTCGTCGAACTGGTACAGTCCTGAAGTGGCAAGATCTCATCGTGCTAAATACTGTGCCAGGGGTTCAATTGCAAGTGGCCTGCAGCCTGGGGAAGCATGTCGGTGGGTATATGACCAAGGGCGTACCTCTGTTATGGACTTTGCTGTTCTGAATTCAGCCCTTGCTTCTCCTCTCACCAAATTTTGTAAGTTTGGTGCTGAGAAGTATTTGTCATCATCTTTCATTCTTGACTTCATCGCGGAGTTGCGAGGGTAAATTGTCTTCCTCAGATGGATGTGGTGCAATTGGGTCTCTCATGACATGGGGCATTGTCATATAAGTATGGAATAGAATGAATCTTCCAGACCGTTTGAGACTGGACATAGTCGCTTGTGTGTTCCAATCTGGTCCTTTCTGAAGTAGATTTTACGTCAACCAGATCTTGGATTTCTTCAGCATCTTCTATGAACTCTGCTTCCACCCTGGCAGCTTCTGCTTCTCGTTCCAGAGTCAGAATTTCTAACTCTGCCGCTATCCTTGCCTTCCAACTGGTTTTTGGCTTCTCTGGCAGCCGCTTCCATTTTCAAATCTGCTTCTTGTCTGGCGTAGCGCAGTCGCACCCTGGCAGCTTCTGCCTTAGCTCTTGCATTGGTGGACTTACTTGCTGATGTCCTACTGCCCCCCTCGCTGGGTGGCAATGACTTGACGCTGGATCGAGATGACATTGCAGCACTTGAAACACCTGATAATGCCGCTTTTTCACTGTACTGTTCTCGCTCGGGTGTAACAGAACGCTGAGTTAAACACGGAGTTGAACCTTTGTCAATGACGACAGGATCACATTAAGGTTAACCGTTTACTGTTCACTCTTCCACATTAACTTATGGTGAAATTTGTTGATAAAACAATACAAAATTTGTACAATGTTTGTTTCCTTCTTGATATTACATTACATCGTAAATACTTGCAAAAGTAAAACTACAACAACTACATTACATTAAAGTGCAGCATACAGTCAGAATCTACCTACGCCATCGACTGCTTTAAATGCACTTCAACGCAAACAATTCGCAACTCTTTAACTAACGAAAACGTAAACATTATCGGCCGTCGTTACTTTTAACAGGATCGGTGTTAACATTTTAATTCAATATATCGATTATCTCATAATTCACAGCGTTGCTTTCACAATGTTTCTGGTGCGTAGAGAGAAAACTTGCTGCTGCTTGCTCGCACATGTCGGCCTCCACCTTTCCGTTTCTCCAAACCGGTATTTTCCCACAGGATGCGGCGGAACCGGATGTGACGTCATCGCATGCCGTGATATCTCACAGACAAACCCAAACAATCCTAACTTTAACTAGAATGCTAACAAATGAATTACTAAGTGAAAATATTATAAACTAAATAACTGCCATAAAGGCAGCACATTGACCTTCATAAACCAAAGTACTGAGTACAGGAGATGGATGTTATGTTGACTTTGCACAAGACATTGGTAAAGTCTAATTTGGAGTTTTGTGTGCAGTTTTGATCACCAACCTACAGGAAAAATGTAAAAGAGTTTGAAGGAGTTCAGAGACAATTTGCAAGGCTGTTGTCAGGTCTGCTGGACTTGAGTTATAAATTGAGATTGAACAGGTCAGGGCTTTATTCCTGTGTATCACCATTATGTGGGTTATAGATAGGGCAAATGCAAGCTGGCTTTTGCCACTGAGATAGGGTGGGACTACTAACTTTCACTCTAATTCGTTTTAACAGCTGTGCAGACCAACCATTCATCTGAGTAGGAGATATTTACGTGGCATTAAAACTGTGGCACATTAACAGTACAAAAAAGAAAATCCCAGCTGCACATTAATAAATGCTATTTGCCTGAGAATGCTTCAGTTACTGTGGAGCCAGGAACCCATACAGCTCAGTGGGAACAGGGAACAATACCAATGGAGAGAGTGAAACTGAGCCAAGTCACAGATTGGAGACGGCAGAAATGCCAAATTCTTATAGAGGCAAGTCACAGATTGGAGACGGCAGAGATGCCAAATTCTTACAGAGGCAGGAAGAGCATCAGAGAGTTTGATGGTCATTCCAGATACCAGCACTCTGCCCAGTTAGAAGATGATTTCTATCTCCAACTAGTGTTGAACCTCACTGTAACAATGTGTTACCAGATCACACCCTGGCAACTCAAGTGATCTCATCTGAAATGTTGTCCTTCAGCAATTAATGGATTTTTAAATCTTTTTACAGGTTAAAAATGACAAGGAATTTGTCTATGGGAATGCAAGCACAACACACCAGTTTTGCAAGCGCAGTCTAGATATTGAAGACGTGGAACAAGGGATTCACTCAGTCAGCTGACCAACTGGCATGCTCGCCATTTTACACAGAGGAAAGGCCATTCACCTACTCAGACAGAGGGAGTGGATTCACTCAGTCATTTCAACTGAAGGTACATCAGCAAGTTCACACTGGGACAAGACCATTCATCTGTTCTGTGCGGGAGAAGGGATTCAGTCGGTCTTCCCATCTCTGGACACATCAGTCAGTTCACACTGGGCAGAGGCTGGTCATCTGCTGAAATTGTGGTGAAGGGTTCACTCGGTCATCTGACCCAATGGCTCACCAGCGAATTCACACTGGGGAGAGGCCATTCACCTGCTCAGATTGTGGGAAAGGATTCATTCACTTATCCCACCTACAGACTCACCAGCGAGTTCACACTGGGGAGCGGCCATTCACCTGCTCAGACTGTGGGAAAGGATTCACTCAGTTATCCAACCTACGGACTCACCAGAGAGTTCACACTGGGGAGCGGCCATTCACCTGCTCAGACTGTGGGAAAGGATTCACTCAGTTATCCCAACTACAGAAACACCAGCGAGTTCACACTGGAAAGAGGCCATTCACCTGCTCAAACTGTGGGAAGGTATTCACTCAGTTATACCGCCTACAGAGTCACCAGCAAGTTCACACTTCAAAGAGACTGTTCACCTGCCCAGACTGTGGGAGGGGATTCACTTGCTCATCCAACCTACAGACTCACCTGCGAGTTCACACTGGAGAGAGGCCATTCACCTGCTCAGACTGTGGGAAAGGATTCATTCACATATCCCACCTACGGACTCACCAGCGAGTTCACACTGGGGAGAGGCCATTTACCTGCTCAGATTGTGGGAAAGGATTCACTCAGTTATCCAACCTACAGAGTCACCAGCGAGTTCACACTGGAGAGAAGCCATTCACCTGCTCAGACTGTGGGAAGGTATTCACACAGTTATACAGCCTACAGAGTCACCAGCAAATTCACAGTGGGTGGAGGCCTTTCACTTGCTCAGACTGTGGGAAGGGATTCATTCGGTCATTTGATCTGAAGAGACACCAACGAGTTCACACTGGGGAGAGGCCATTCACTTGCTCAGAATGTGGGAAGGGATTCACTCGGTCAACTGATCTGCTGGCACACCAACGAGTTCACACTGGGGAGAGGCCATTTACTTGCTCAGAATGTGGGAAGGGATTCACTTGGTCATCTGATCTGCTGGCACACCGACGACTTCACACTGGGGAGAGGCCATTTACTTGCTCAGAATGTGGGAAAGGATTCACTTGCTCATCCAACCTACAGAGTCACCAGCGAGTTCACACTGGGGAGAGGCCATTCACTTGCTCAGAATGTGGGAAGGGATTTACTCAGTCATCCAACCTACGGACTCACCAGCGAGTTCACACTGGAGAGAGGCCATACCCCTGCTCAGACTGTGGGAAAGGATTCGCTCGGTCAGCTGATCTGATGACACACCAACGAGTTCACACGGGGGAGAGGCCATTCACTTGCTCAGAATGTGGGAAGGGATTCACTTGCTCATCCACCCTACGGAGTCACCAGCAAGTTCACAGTGGTGAGAGGCCATTTACCTGCTCTGATTTTGGGAAGAGATTCTCTCAGCCATCTCCAACAAATGTGCATCATTGAGTTCACACTGGGGAGAGGCCATGCACCTGCTGTGAATGTGGGAAAGGACTCACTCAGTAACCTAGCCTTGTGACACACTACTGGGTTCACACTGGGGAGAAAGTTTTATTAGGTTTCATACTGGATATTTGTCCATCATTATTGCTGAATGAAATTTTACAAGTGCTGAATTCTGCAATTATTGCTGCTGCTCACCACACCCAGTTCTGCACCCTGGTCACTGGACATGGGAGGAGTTTCTTCTGCTGCCTATTCACCTTTAATGGAACTGGCGTTTAATATTCTGTATCCGAGACAAATAAATCAGTTCTATTTTAAACTCTGTCTCTGGTACGTAGTGAATTTTTAATACACCTGGAGTACAGGAAAGAGTCAACTCAGGCCAGCTGGACCCTGCCGGTGATTCTGTTCCATGACAGTCCTTTTAAATCCTCCCCTGATGTTCACCTCTTGCTCTCCCTGCGGTGATAGGCTGCAAACAGTCACCACCCTGTGGGTGAAGAGGTTTCCTTTGAATTTTCTGCAGACTGAGAAGTCGAGCTGACAGCAGTTCTGTCTGAGATGTTCTTCGACCCTCTAATCTCTGGGCTGAGTAAGAATGACATTGGTAGTTAACCTCCTTAATCATGACACATTTCCACATTATGGGTCATTTTCCCTGCTCCTAAAGTGTTCTTAGAAAGCACTACTGTGCTCTAAAGACTGAGGCAGAATGGGAAGCCTTTAATTGGATGTTCAACGGAGCAGGGTCAGAAACCAGAGGCGTATCTCCACAGGGCAGAGTTTGGGGTTCTCGACGATGGTCCGGGTCAGAACATATGATGATCATATGAACATATGATCAGCAGTGGGGCGTGGCAGCGAGTGTCAGAGTAGCAGTATTTAGAAGCTGATTGACAGGGAAAATAATTCACCTGTCTGATTGATGACACAAACAATGCCTGTTATGTGGTGCCCCTTTGGTTGAGGGATATGTGTGTTAGGAATGGTTTCATCTATTGAGATATAATAGATTATATCTCAATATAAATAGATTAAATATTCTATAGACGTATAATAGAGATCCTGGGATATAAGCAGGTTGTTCCTAATTTATCATGTAATATTATATCCAGATAGTTATTATGGATTGTCTTATCTGAAATAATGTATTGATTAGCATATAGTTTGTAAGATTTTGACTCTAAAACTGGATCAGGCTTGAATTTATGGAGCCTTTATGAAGTGATGGAGGGCATTAATCAGTTTGTATTTTAAAGCAAGATTTTGGTGAATCGTATGTGCCACTTGATTGTACCTGCGTAATTGATCAGATTGAGTTAATCCACTGCAGGACCCCAAAACGTGTTGAATTGTGTCTGGTTTCTCTTGATATTTTCTGTATTTATAGCCTGGTTTGTCTTTTTATGTATTTTTGAATTTTTAATATGTTAACCACCTTGTTCTGTATTTCTGCAAGGAACCCCTGTTTTTGGGAAGATGTCTCCAAATCTCAGTCAGGTGCTCAATGCTTCCTTGTCAACATCTAGTCTGCTAGGATCATTGGGAAGACCCCCATGGAGGGTCATACTCATCCCACTGGTTAATGTTTCTTCCATAGTGATGATTCATTTTTCTGAGTTGGCCTCTCGTTTAAGTTTTCTGGCCTGTATTTCTTATCAGAATTGCATATACCTGCATGGTGTGCTGAATCCAGTTTATTTTGTATCAAATACTTTAGAAACCTTATCAGACTGTTGGGTGACTTTTTTTTAAATGTCTGTTACTGCTCTTCTTACATTTGTCCTCAGTAGTGTTAATCTAAGCGAGTTTGAGTGTAAATAGTCTTTCCTAAATATGTCATTTCAGTTTTTTTTCCATAATGTTTCAGATTGGAATGGGACCGAGATATTTTGCGTAAAGAATAGGTTAATATGGGTGTAGCAAAAGTGTTTATTGCCTTTATTTAGGCAATGATCCTGTAGATAAGACATTGATCATGTGGACAGTCAGAAGATTTTCCCCTTGGTAGAAATGTCTAATATGTGGGGGTATAATTTTATGGTGCTTGGAAATGGGTACAAAGCGGGTGTCAGAGGTAATTTTTCTTTTCCACAAAGAGCATGGTAGGTGCGTGGAATGCACTGCAGGATAAGGGGCTAGAGGTGAATACAGTACTCTCTTTTGAGAGACTCTTAGGTAGGTACATGAAGCTTAGAGAATTAAAGGGAAATGTGGAAGAAAAATTCCAGGTAGCTTCCAGAGTAGTAACATGGCAGGCAGAGCATTGTGGGACCAAGAGCCTGTAATGTGCTGCAGATTTCTATTTCCTTTGTTCTATTTGTTATACTATGGATGTCTGCTTGACAAACGTACTTAAGCCTTGAAGTAAATGTTAAGAATTTTCCTCTTTGCACTATTTTTCTATTTGATGAATTCCCACGAGATGGCTTCTTATAGCAGCTCCTTGTTGAGCCCAGCTGGGGATCAGCTGTTCTTGAATGGGTGTTGTGTTATGAACAGGAATTATTTAGAACACTTAAGGTGAAAGAACCCATAGCAGCAAGTGACCTTAAAATATTGGAATTCATCCTGAAATATGAGAAGGAGAACTAAAGTGAGATTTACAGTAGAATAAAGAGAATTGCAGAGAGAAGAATTGACCAAAATTGTTTAGAATAGAACACTGGCAGAGTTGACAACAGAATGGCTGGAATTTCTGGAAGCATTTCGGAAGGCACAGGATAAACCATATGTACCAAAGAGGAAGAAGTATTCTAAAGACAAGATGATACAATGAGAAGGCAAAACCAACATAAAAGCCAAAGAGAGGATAAAGCAATGGTGGGGAGTTAGGGGATTAGAATGATTTTAAAAAGCAACAAAAGAGAACTAAGGAAGTAATTAAGAAGGGAAATATGGAATGTGAAGTTAAGCTAGCCAGTAATATTAAGCAGGATATCAGATGTTTCTTCTGATACATGAAGTGTAAAGGAGAGGCGAAAGTGGATATCGGACCACTGGAAAATGAGGCTGGAGGGATAGCAATGGGGGGCAAGGAGCTGGCGAATGAACTGAATACGTATTCTGCATCAGTCTCCTCTATAGAAAACACAAACAGTGGAAGTGCAGATGTCAGTGGTCAGAAGTGTGTAAAGTTCCGTTACTCGACAAAAGGTTCCTGGGAAACAGAAAGGTCTGAATACATCACCTGGACCAGATGGTGTATATCCAAGAGATCTCAAAGAGGTGGCTGGGGAGATTGTTGAGGGTTTTCTAATGATGTTTCAAGAACCAGTGGATTCTGGTATGGTTCTGCAAGTTTGGAAATTTAGAAATATCATTCCACACTTCAAGAAGGAAAGAGGTGGAAGAACATAAACATTGTAGGGAACCGTATAGTCATGCACTTGAAAATAAATACAGTGTAGGGTCTGCAGGTCTGCAGTCGGGGACTCGGGTTCCCTCAGCATGATGTTCCACAGTCATTATTAGCAAAACACTCCGATACAATATGGGTTTCATTTTGTAACAGACAAAAATGCCATTTTGGAACTACAAGTGAAGTACATTTCCACAGTGGTAGAGAAATGCTTCAATACCCCTCTACCATCTCTGAACACCCTTCAGAGCCCGATAGCTCCCCATTTCTGTAAACCCCTCAAACCCCTACAGCACTTGCCATTTCTGCAAAACCCCCACCATCCACACTGGTGCATTCAAGCGATGGCTGATCTGAGAAAGACACTACCCGTGGTAGTGGGCAGGGTTTATAAAACACCATCATGATTTTTGTTTATAAACCTACGATTTGCATTGATATCTTGACTAAACCTCCCCTCACGCTGCCTGCTGTAAAAATAAAGGCATTTCTTTCCTCAGTTCCTTTGCTTCCACCGCATTTGTTGACAGGATGAGGTTTTCCTTTCCAGATCGTCAGAGATCTCCTCCAAACAATGCAGTTTCCCTTCCACCACCATTCATGCCGATCTCACACCCAATTGCTCTATTCCCTAAAGATCCGCCTTCACTCCATATTCCAGTCACCTCCACAACTTCTCTTATCTTCAACCATCAAACACATCTACTACCGCCCCAACTCCCAGCTTTCCATCAGGATTTCCTGGTCCACACGTCTCCGCCCCACCAATCTATTTCCAGGAAAATATCCTTGCAAAGTGAGGAAAGTGCTACATGTTCCTATTTATCTGCTCTCTGAACAGAATTCATAATCACAAACAGTCCATCCAGATGAGGCAACATTTCACCTGCGGGTCTGTCCGATTATTCACTGTATCCGGCACTCCCAGTGCGGCCTCCGGAACTTCAGTGAGACCTGCTGTAGATTGGAAACCAACTTGTCAAGCACATTCATTCCCGCAATAAAACGTATTTCCTGGTGGCTAATAATTTCAGAACAACTCTGCCTTCCCATTCCAACATACCAGTCCATTGTTTGACTAACACAATGAGAGCCACACCTCATATCTGTTTAGATTTCAACCTGATGGCACGAACATCGATATCTTGAACTTCTACCTCCACCTGCGCCCTGCCCTCTCAATTCTGTCTCCAATCTTGCCTCCTCTCTTGTCCTCTGCTGATCATCTCACTCTGAAGCATCTTTTCCATCCTGTTCTCCCATGGCCCGCTCTTGTCTCCTCTCAGATTGATTTTCAGCCCTTTGCCTTTTCAACCTCCCACCTCACTGCTTCGCACTTCAACACCCTCCCCCACCCACTCAGATTGACTCTTGTCTGGTTTCCCCTATCATCTGCCAGCTTTGACTCCGTCCCCTCTGCCCACCATCTTATTCGGCCCCCTTTCCATTTCTGATGAAAGATCTGAGCTAGAAATATCTGTTATGCTTGTTTCCCCCTCTGTAGATGCTGCCTGACCTCCTGAGTTCCTTCAGCATTTTGTGAATGATACTCTTCAACTCCAACATCTGCAGAATCTCAAAGGGGTCAGGGTGCAGAGATGACTTCAGGTCGCCCTAATGTAGAGCGCCCACACGGGGAGAACAGAAAACAGTAGATGACCGCAACAGGCACGAAGCTGAAGTATTGCCTAATATGTTTGGCACAATAAGTAATAATGGTGAGCCTCGTCGTAACCCGCTTCCTTTTGTGGACAACACTGCCACTTGCTGGTGATGTGCCGCAATTACAGGACCCCCGATTTCTGGACTCCACTGCCACAATAACGCTGAGAGACAGCAATGTGGTACTGCAACCTGCTGAACTGTTTATTCAAGATTCATGGTTGTTTTATTCCAATTCCAGCAGACAAGTGTAAATGAGATCAAAATAATTATCACTCTGGCTCCAGTGCATTAAAAAAAGAAAGAAACAAACAATAATAAAAAATATGTATCCACAGCTGACACAGCACATATGTCCGTAAACTGGCCCAAAGCTCAGGGTGTCTGTTCATAAGGCAACTGACAGGAAATGATAAATTAGCGGTGTTTAGTGGTGTGGAAGTGTGGGTTAGTGTGTGGAGTTGTTGATAAGACATTGCTTGGGGAAATCAGCTGTTTCAGAGTTGGCAGTGCTGGTGTGCATAGTCTCCTCATTGATGATCGTGGGACAAGCTGCCCATGAGCTGGGAGGATGGAGGGAGATTATGAAAATCAGGCTGGTGGCAGGGCCGGATTAAGCTGCAGCATATGTTATAAAGGGGTCCTAAATTAAAAATATGCACATAAGTATTAAAACATAAATTACTTACTTGCATAGTAAGGTCATTCTTTTTGTTTTCATTTGTTGTACAGCCAGATAACTGACACTTCAATAATAGTATTACTTACATGTAGGTAGCAATATCAAATGTCAAAAGTAACAGAACTACAATTTAAAAGTTACATTTTCTACATTTAGCATGAACAAATTTGTTGAGGATACTGGAAATGTGTATTTCATGCAGGATTTCATGCTGTAAAAAGTTGAAAACTTATCAACGGGGAATCAATCTACGAGAGCTCAAACTGTAATATTGATGACGAAATTATTGTGATAAAGAACATGATTTCTTGTGCAATGGATGGAGCACCATATAGTCAGGTTGCCATGCTGGTTTAGTAGATTTTAAGAAAATTAAATTGCAAGTGTATGGTGGCATTCATTGTCAACATCCCACAGCTACTGTGAAAACTAGGTTTAAAGATAAATAAAACGTTAAAACAGGATATTTTTCCATACTGGCATACGGTAGCCATGTTTTTACACTATGGGAGCGCTGGCAAGTATATTCGGTCTAAGAGGGGCGAGTATTGTAAATATGAAGGTCTCCAAAAGGACGTTGTCAAGTGTATGGGCGTTTGCCTAAAAGAATGTTAGCAAACACTGCTATAGAAGAAAGAGTTCGCCAATGGATGAGCATAACAGTCCATGGATGAGATCCCCACAAATATCAACGAGAATGCTTCCAACGTTATAAACTCAACGTTCGAGACGTCTTCCCAGAAACTGAATGTTTACTTGTGGCAGCACAGGTCCAGGTGGTTTAGACAAAAAAGCGGAATATGTCATGTGAAACCAGAAAATATCCCGCACATTACAGTATCCTGCAATCGTTTAATTCAATCTGATTACTTACACAGACACCATCAAGTGACAAATATCTTTCACCAGATTCTTGCTTTAAGATACAAAATCGTGAAACAAACCATACATTATTATCAATACAATCCTGATCCAGTTTTAGAGTCAGGAACCTACAATTCTATTATGACCAATGATTAGAGATGGCATAATACATGGTACCCGCCCAAATATAATATTACAGGATAAATATGCAATAACAATTTAATAGATAAGGCCATTCGGAACGCACACAACGCACGGAAATCAGTAAGCGTAAGACACTAGAGATACGCCGACGAAAGAGGGAAATGAACGACTATGCTACATGAGCAGGGTGTACATTGTCCCATTGTAATATACTGTATTCGACTGGTATCATCCCAAAAATCACTACACAATAGCAGTAAATATTTCGACCTGCACGGCAATATCTATGCAATCTCCAGAAAGGCACAATACTAAACAGCTCTACAGTAGTCAAAAAGTTGCAAGCGATTGAGAAATAATTGTGCTTGTTTGTGTCCACAACGCAATTTTTATCAGTTTTAGCTGAGAGAGAGAGAAAAAAATAATAATAATCTGCATGCGATTTGCTGGCGTGAATTCAGAGGAGAGCCGGATAGACATTTATTGGAAATCAGGAAGTGGGATGATACTATTTTCCGTGAAGCAGAGTAGGCACCGGAGGTTTCAGTAAAAATTTGCACAATTAATGAATGAGTTCTGTGGTGTTAAATATTACTTTGTAACATTTTTGTCTGATGCGACGGACAAGTGCAAATTTTACTGTAAGTTCATGTTGACTTTTATTCAATTCTCTCTTATGCAAAAGATATGAGTAACAAATGAGTGGCATTTTTGCCGATTTACTCGTGAATGTCCCCAGAATCCGTCTCGCTTTCTAAAGACCAAAAAAGGGTCTGACGATGACAATCGCAGGAATATGGTGGGAAACTGAAAACAGGAGGAAATCTTCAGATGCTGGAAATTCAAACAACACACACAAAATGCTGGAGGAGCACAGCAGGCCAGGCAGCATCTATAGGGAGACGCGCTGCCGACGTTTCGGGCCGAGACCCTTCGTCAGGAAAAGGTAGGATGAGCTTCAGGGTTAGTAGGAGCGGAGGTGGCGCGGTGCGGGTGTCGGAGAGTCTGTTCCCTGCAATGTGTTTCTCTCGGGCCCGAACTCAGATTTATTCTCCCCGCTGCCACGTTCTCCGATGATCATTGATGCTGTAGAGTCAAGATCGAAAACATTGCAGCCGCCTCCTAGAAGAGCTTAGATATTTTGTCTGTTAATTAGTTGAATAATTGACGTGAGCGAATATTTCGCTGCGCTGATCAACTGCTCTCTGAACTTGGACTGATTAACCCCATAAATAAAAGTGTTTGTGCAACAAATGAATATCATCAACATGTCTCCGGTGTGTTGAATGAATTCAGAATCGTTGTAATTATTCTGATCCGGTCCGGCAATGGTGTAATAAAGGAATTCTGCAACATTCACAGACCATACGATGATGAAGCTTCCAGAGTTGGCGAGAAGTAAGATCACAGACCTCCTCCTTCTCTCCATCACTAAGGTCACCAAGGTTCTCCGTCTTGCTCTGATCCCTCAGTCCCTTACGGACGCGACTAGTACTAAAATGTGTCTGACTATGAGAGCGTATTACAGGAGTACTAACACGAACGGGAGTAATGGCGTTAGGATGCTAGAAAGCCAGTCATATCCCACCCAACCGGAATCCGTATAGTAGGCCGGTATTTCAATACAATCCCAGGGTACGTTGTCAATCACTTTTACAGGACGGTGTATAAAGAAAGGCACATTATTAAAGCAGAACAGAACGCCGGTCAGAACCACAGCCGCGTTTTCCCGGTGCAATATTACGTTTTCCACTTCTGGCAACAAATAGTAACAAACCGGTTAAACGGAAAAGTGACGGTGAACCAGACGGAACAGTCTGTGACTGCCTCTCCCAGGACAGAAATCACACTGCACACAGGGGTGATATCCAGGAAAGTCCCGGGGAAGTAATAATAACTAAGCCGCCACAATATCACCGCGAACACGATGGTCAGTAGATCCGCTGCTGCACTGGCCACCAGGCAGCGAGTGGTGCGGTTGGGGAGGCCGCTCTTTCCCCGGGACAGGATCACAATCGCCACTAAATTCACTGAAAACAAGAAAAAGAGTGAGTGAGTTACCGTCTGTCCGCTCCGTGGGTCTCGGGGCAGGGAGATGCTGGAAATGGAGAACAAACAAACTTTGCGGGCAGCCCATTTCTGGAGGTTTAAAGCGCGTAAGGCGGGGATCGCAGACGCCTCAAAGGTGTCCATGTCGGGAAAAGGTACGGGTCTTGGGTACTGTATGAAGAGTAAGATTTGGGAAATTAACTGATCGGCGGGAGCGCTTTAGAAATTCAATATAAATCTCGACCATCAGGTTTTTTACTGATGTGTAAGGCCGCAAAAGCCTCGGCATTTTTCTCGGCGATAGTGATTCCACCAATCCCGTCACGTTTGTTTGTCACTGCCCGCTGTCTCTGACTTTGTCCACATACATTGTTCAAGGTTCCTTGAAGATTTACTTCCCCTGTTCGCATGTATTCAACTCCTCCTCGAATTCCGCCCACATGGGCCCGGCTCGGCTTATTTTAAATTTCGCAACTACTCTTCGCCGCGGCTCCTTCACACTCTGTCAAGGGATCGGTTCAGAAAGTTCCCATGTTCGTTTGATTTAATATTCTTCCTGAACTGCTCCAGATTACTGCGGCATTATTCTAAATGTTCCAGTGCTCATTGATCCGGATCGGAGTGTCCCTGTAATTTACCCCGTCTGACTGGTATCAGACCCCGTTGTGTCGGTGCGAACTTCATCGATATTAGGCCTTGGAAGCAAACCCTGGTAAACTAAAGGGCACAGAGACCCTATTTGAAATTTGGAAACTTCCGGTGTTTCAGGATCTAACAAAAAAAACGAATCTTACTGTGGTTTCGATTCCCGCGTTCCCTTCAAATTTCCAGCAATTTCCTTAAACACAGCTTAATACGTTTATAAGTAACTGGAAAGTATGTTACACTGTTGATGCGGGAAACACCAAGAAGCCTGTAATGGTGCTGAGCGCGCTAGATTATGGGAGTTTACTTTGACAGTGGCATTGATAAATCAAAACAGTCTGCCATGAATCCACAAATTGAACTGGTCTCCTCGATCTGCCACTTTCCACCTTTTGTTTCATCGGCCGGTTTATTTTCAGTCGAGTCCTCGGACTAAACAGCAAATTAACTTTTGAACGAACACAGAGTTCTGTCACAATGTCTGCACCGCCCTTACTGATACACCGGCATCACAACGCTGTTGGTAACTGAACGAGTCTAAACACCGCGCACACAGAACTGGAAATCATAGTTCGCCTTACCAGGAACAGCAATAACGGCAATGATCATGTAATATATCTTCTCAGATGGTAAAATGTCTCAGGTATGCTCTGTGAGATTCAGCCTGTCTTCCAGTTGTCCAAGATCTCGCTGAAGAAACTCTGCTCTGATGAACCTCCGCGGTCATTCATTTATACTCGCTCCAGCACACTGAATATTCAATGTTAGGCAATGCTTTCTTACTTTTTCAACAGCTGGGGTAAAATAATGCTGATGTAATTTAAGTACAATTCCATTTGTGATGAAGTATGGATAGCTTGACATGAAATTGCAAAAAGTCAAAAAAACAAAGAAGTGACAATCCAGGAAGTCAGGAATGTTGTGAAACTCTCAGGTTCTTCCCTCGTTTTCACGATGGTGAATGGTAAACCAGCTCCCATCAGGTTTCGCACCAGGATGAAGCAAAATCGTTTAGTCACCATATGCATGTACCTCGAACTGGTGCAATTCCTTAAACCGACAGAGCATCTGCCTTCATTACTTTGTACCAACAATGACAATTGTTTTGCAGATGCAGTGGATTGGTAGCGTTGTTCACTGTCCACCTGACAGTCTTATTTACGTGTTTAGCTATCTGAACTGCACTTTCACCGTAAACACAACACAACACTGAATATTCTGTGTGTGTTTTTTTTTCTCTCACGTGCTCCCTGGATGCTGTTATGTATTGAATTGTCTGAACGGAATGGCTCACGAGAAGATCTTTCACTGTTGCCGTAATAAACCAATGGGTCGTCCGTCATGGAATTAAATTAAGCAGTTTGTCGGAAGGTTAGCAAGAAGGGCAGATATTGAGGTACGTGGTGAATACCTTCCATGGGTGAGTAGTGGTAAGATATTCACAAAGAGTGATAAGGTTCCCGAGAAGGCTGATGTAGAAAAAAATACTGAAATGGAAGTTCCAACGTCAATGAAGGTGGGGGAGCGGATTGACCATGCGGTGTTCAATACATACAGATACCTAACCCCACTGACGGGGAAAGTCACGATTCAATATGATATAATATTGGCCTGATTTGAGAATTGTACCGTTTCTGCTCCTCATAAGAAATGTATGTAGTTGCCGTGGAGCCGATGCTCAGGGGTTTCACCAGGATGTTGCCGAACGTGGGGCATTTCAAATCATGAGCGGATCATCTGCCATTCTCTCCTTCAAACAGAGGAGAGAGTTGTTCCATTCAGAAGTTCAAACGTTATTAGAAACTTACAAGTTTTCGGTAGTAGGAACCTTTTCTCTATATCAGATGCATCTATAGCGAAGGGCAAAGTTGGAGTGGAAGTGTAAGTTTTAGTGTAAGTTAGTGTAAAGTGTTGACTTTCCTTGTTTCAGCTTGATGTCAGGGAATGACCCAACGATTCAGTTGCACACTTGCTGACCAAGACTACTGCACCTTCAGTGTTCACAACGATGTCTCCACTACATCAGATAGGGAGAGGAAAAAAAAACAGCAGCAGCAACTGTGTTTAGTTGCTCGGACTACGAGATAGATCCTCACCGTCACGTGGTTGATCTTGCGATTATCACACTGTAATGCTTACGGCGCTGATATTCAGACCCGTTTTCTCTGTCCGCGGCTTTCGCCGCTGCCATCGGGAGGCAGAGCATAAAGGAGAGGAAGACATCGCTCTTCCCAACTGGACATCTCTCAACAATAGGGAATAAGCTGTGATTTAATTTGTTTCCAATACCGGGTGAACTGTCCCTCATCGTTTCTATAATGATGTCCGTGTACCTTTCTCGCCCCCTACGATAAAAACCTAAAGAGCAGCCGATATGTCCCGATACGGAGAAATAGAATAAAGCCCCATGTTCTAATTTATCTTTCATCGTCCGGCGATCTGAGTGTTGGAAAACCTAATGCAATTTTTTGAGGAAATTACAAGTAGTCTGGAGAAGGGAGATGCAATGGATATTGTGTGTTTGGATATCCAGAAGGCCTTTGACAAGGTGCCGCACATGAGGCTGCTAAACAAGTTAAGGGCCCATGGAATTAAGGGAAAGTTACATACGTGGGTAGGGCTTTGGTTGATGGGCAGGAAGCAGAGAGTGGGAATAAAGCGATCCCATTCTGGTTGGCTGCTGGTTATAAGTGATGTTCCACAGGGGCCTGTTTTGGGGCCGCATCTTTTTACATTGTATATCAACGGTCTGGATTATGGAATAGAAGTCTTTGTGGCTATGTTTGCTGATGATACAAAGATAGGTGGAGGGGCTGGTAGTTCTAAGGAAACAGAGAGTCTGCAGAGAGTATTGGATATATTGGGAGAATGGGCAAAGAATTGGCAAATTAAATACAATGTTGGAAAGTGTATGGTCACGCACTTTCGTCGAAGAAATAAACGGGCAGAATATTATTTAAATGGGGAGAGAATTCAAAGTTTGGAGATGCAACGGGACTTGGGAGGCCTCCTGCAAGATACACTTAAGGTTAACCTTCAGGTTGAGTCGGTGTTAAAGAAGGCGAATGCAACGTTGACATTCATTTCTTAAGGAATAGAATGTAAGAGCAGAAATGTGATGTTGAAGCTCTATAAGACACTGGTGACACCTCACTTGGATTACTGTCTGCTGTTTTGGGCTCCTTTTTCTAAAATAAAAAGGTGGTGCTGACTTTGGAGAGGGTTCGCTGAAGGTTCACTGGAATGATTCCGGGAATGGGAGGTTTATCAAATGAGGAACGTTCGATTGTTCTTGGACTGTACTACATGGAGTTTAGAGGGGACGACGACGACATATGAATATTTCAAATTTTGAAAGGCATGGACAGAGTGGATGTGGTAAAGTTGTTTCCCATGGTGGGGGAGTCTAGTGCGAGAGGACATGACAAAAGGATTGAAGGGCGCCTATTCAGAACAGAGATACGAAAAAAATGGAATCCTCTATAATATTACTGGCTAGCTCACCTATACTGAAGGAATCCATGGTTGAAGCTGCAAAAGAAACCACCCTATGAAAAGAGCAGAAATGGATAACTGATATAATACAATTGATACAATAAAAACAGACCATCAAGCCAAGAGACAGTGAAGAATACAAACAAATTAATATGACCATAAAAAGAAAATACAGAGAAACTAAAGACAGGTGGCTAAATGAGAAATGTTCAGAGATAGAAATGCTACAAATTTATAAATCTGGAACAAAGATGATGCACAGTAAGATTAAAGAAGTAACGGGAAATTTCCTTGGATGCAAGTGGATGCATCAAGGAAAATGATGGCAACTTTATTATGAGCAAAATGGAAATCCTACACAGATGGGCAGAATATACAAAATAACTCTTTGAAGACCAAAGAGGAGAAAAACTGAATATAAGGAAGAATCTTCAAGGACCTAACATTCTAAAATTAGAAATTCAAGCAGCCATAAATAGAACTAAACATAACAGAGCGACTGGTCCAGAGAAGAACGCTGTTGAAATGATATTGGCCTTCGGAGATTTTGGAGTAGAGAAAACAACAGAAATAGCAAAAGGAATTGATAATCATGGGGAGATACTTGATGGTATAAGTAAATCAGTGTGCATCACACTTCCAAAGAGAGAGGAAGCAACAGAATGTAAGTTACATCGTACAATGCCTGATGAGCCAGGTGGCAAAAAATTAATCTCAGAGTAATCATAATGAGTGCAAGACGCTGTATAAAACCAGAAATCAGTAAAGAATAATTCGGCTTTGTGGAAAACACTAGAACAGAAATGTAATTTCTGCTACATGCTACAAATAATCTGTGAACGATCCATCCAGGTAAAAAAAGAAATCTACCTATGTTTGATCGACTATACAAAAGCTTCTGACACTGTCAGACACCAAGGTCTCCTGGAAATGCTTCAAGATCTTGACAAAGATACAAAAGATATATGTTTCTTAAGAAACTTATACTGGGTCCAGACAGCATCCAACAGAATAGAAAGAGAAGTGAGTCAGTATGTGAATATTACGAGCGGCAAGGTTGTGTCTTATGACCTGACTTATTCAACCAGTATGGTGAAAATATCTTGAAGTATCAAAAACATCAAAGGACTCACAATTAGTGGCCATAATATAAATAACAACAGATATGCTGATGACATCATATTAATAGCTGACTCAGAAACAAAATTTCAAGAAATCATCTCTATAGTGGCAGCAGAAAGTAATCGCAGAGTTCTCTCAATCAACACCACGAACACAGAAAGCATGGTTATCTCCCGCAAGACAAACATCCCACAATATGCGATCAAGATCAGAAATACATACATTAAACAAGTCAACAAATTTGGGTATCTTGGCAGTCAAATAACAAGCGATGGCAGGTGTGACACGGATATCAAATACAGAATAGCAATGGCGAAAGAAGCTTTCCAGGAAATGAAGACCATATTAACAGACAGAAAGATGAGCATGTACACTAAAAACAGAATACTGCAGTGCGACATTTATTCTTAACTGACTTATGGAAGTGAATGCTGGACCATTTCCCCAGCAATGGAAAGGAGACTAGAAACAGCTGAATTTTGGTTCTACAGGAGAATGTTAAAAATATCATGGACTAAACACACGTCAAATGAAGAAATTCTGAGAAGAGCACAAGCAGTTACATCACTCGTACCAACAACAAGAGGAAGACTACTCAATTCCTAGGACACATCATGCAGAAAGATGAAATAGAAAATCGCATACTCTTTGGAAAGATCGAGGGGAACAATCCTAAAGGAAGACCTCGACTTCTGTACATCAAAAGTCTAGCCATGTGGTTACACATCGTAGAAATGGTAGTTATCCAAAGATCGGGGGATAGATCTGTATGGAAAACCACGATCAGCAACATCCGCATAGTATTTGTTACCTACACAGACAGACGACACACCCATATATTCCATCTTTCCCTTAATTATTTTAGTTGCATTCTGTTCATTTTTAAAAGCCTCCCAATCCGCTTACTTCCTGCTAAATTTTGCACTTTGCACTCACGTTTTTTTTTTAAGTTGTCTTTGGCTTCTCTTACCAGCTACGGTTTTATCATCTTACCTTTAGAATACTAGTTCCTCTTTGAAATGAGTCTATTCTGTGCCTTCCAAATTGTTTCCAGAAATTCCAGCTATTGCTGCTCTGTTTTCATTCCTGTGCGTGTTCTTTTCAAATCACATTTGACCAATTTCTCTCCCATGCCTCTCCAATTATTTTTATTCTCACTTTAGCTTCTCCTTCAGTAATATCAGTGTGAATTTGATTACGTTACTTGCCTCTAAGGTTTCTTTGAACTTAAATGACCTAATTAATTCCAGTTCATTAAAACACCCAATCTAGAATAGCTGATCCCCAATTGGGCTCAATTACAAGCTGCTCTAAAAAAATCTTGTAAGCATTCTCGGAATTTGTCCTCTTGAGAACAACACCACTCTAAGTTACCAAATCACCTGCATGGCAATCCCACATGACTATTGTAACATTGCCCAGTTGGCATGAATTTTCTATCTCCCACTGCAATTTGTGGACCACATACTTACGACTGTTTAGAGGTCACTATACAATTGCCATCAGGGATTTTTTTCTTTACATTTGCTGTTCCTTAATTCTACCCATTCCTTAATTCTACACCTTCCAACCATATGCCACCCCTTTCTAATGATTTTATTTAATATCTTACTAACAGAGCCCTACAACACCACCACCAGCTTGTTCTCTCAGGAAACATACAAGTACCTGGGAAACAATAGGTCATGCAGATGCTAGAAATCTAGAGAACGACACATAAAGTGCTGGAGCAACTCAGCATGTCAGACAGCATCTGGATGGGAATAAACATTTCAGGCCAAGACCCTTCGTCGGGTCCCTTGATACCCATTTATCTGGAATATCAACAAGCAAAGAAAATAGAAAGTAGAGCAAAATTGGGAAATTTTAAGACAAAATTTAGTGCGAGGCTTAAAAAAACCTGCCAAACCGAGCTAATAGTTAACATAGGCAACAAACAAATAGTTAACAATTACATAGGTAATAAACATTTTATCAATGCCAACATTGACATACTTTATAAAGATATGTTGGTCCCATTACAATCAGTAAAATTTACAAAGATAAATAAGAACTTTAGAAAACTTTAGAAAAGACTATTTACACTCAAACCCACTTAGATTACACTGCCTTGGACAGAAGGGGAAAGAGAATTAACACACATAAAATAAATCAAACAAGAGTCAGATAAAATTTCTAAGTATATATTTTCATCAAAAATGAACAGAATTCAGCACTCCGTGTGTGAATATCCAATCATGATAAGTAGCCAGAAATCTTAAACGAGGCTAACTCAGACAAACGAATCATCACTATGGAAGAAATCATTAGCCAGTGGAATGAGAGTGACCCTCCATGGGAGACATCCCAATGATCTGAGCAGACTAGATGTTGACAAGGAAGCAGCGAGCACCTGACTGAGAGTTGGAGAGCTCTTCCCAAAAACAGAGGTGTTATCTGCAGAAATATGGGAAAAGCTGGCTAACAAAAGGAAACAAAAACACTTCAAAAATACATGAAATACAAACAAACAAAGCAGTAAGTGCAGAAAATGACAGAAGAAACTAGACACAATCCAAATCATTCAAGGATCCGGCAGCAGTTTAACTCAATCTGATTATTTACCAAGGTACAATCAACTGGCAAATATCATTCAACAAAATCTTCCTTTAAAAAACAATCTCATGAATGCCCTCCATCACTTCATAAAGGCTCGATAAATTCAAGCGTAATCGAGCTTTAGAGTCAAAATCTTACAAATTATTTGATAATCAATACATTATTTCAGATAGTACAATCCATAATAACTATCTGGTTATAACATTATAGGATACACAGACCGGAACAACTCCCTCAATAGATTAAACCATTCCCAACAAACACATGTTCCTCTACCAGTGGATCACCTCACCACAAGTATTGTTAGTGTCATCAGTCAGACAACCGAAAGATTTTCTCTGTCAATCAGCTTCCAAATGTTGCCACTCTGTCATTCATTGCCACACCCCACTGCTGATACCCTTCTCCTCATCATATGTTCTTACCCCAACCATCGTCCAGAGCCCCCAACTCAGCCCTGTGCAGGCTACCCTCAGGTTTCTGACCCTGTTTCGTTGAACATCCAACTGATGGTTTCTCATTCTGCTTTCAGTCTTTAGAGGACAGTGGTGTTTTCTAACAACCCTTTAGAAGTAGGGGAAATGTCCCATAAAATGGAAATTTGCATGAGTAAGGAGGTTAACTACCAATGTCATTCTTCCTCAGCCCAGAGATTAGAGAGGAGAAGAACGTCTCAGACAGAACTGCAGTCAGCTCGACTTCTTCACTAGACACTAGAATACTAAAGCACAGAGCAGGCCCGTCGGCGCTCAATTTTGTGCCGTCCCATATAATCCCCAATAAAGTACTAAACCCACACTAACCCGTAACCCTCAACTTTTCTTTCATCCATGTGCCTGTCCAAGAGGCTCTTACCTACCCCTAATGTTTTAGCCTCCACCATCCCTGGCAAGTCCCATGTATATAAAACTTATCACTGATGTCTCCCCCAAACTTCCCTACCTTAACGTTGTACATATGACCTCTGGTGTTTACTAGTTGTGCCCTGGGAAACAGTTACTGACTATCCAACCTATCTATGCCTTTCACAATCTTGTAGACATCTATCGAGTCCTCTCTCATCCTTATACGATCCGAAGAGAGAAGTCCCATCTCTGCTAAACTTGCTTCATAAGATTTGTTTTCCGATCCAGGCAACATCCTGGTGAATCTCCGCTGCACCCTCTCCATTCCTTCCACATCCTTCCTATAATGAGGTGACCAGAACTGAACACAATACTCGAAGTGTGGTCTCAGAAGAGATTTATAGAGTTGGAACATGTCCTCTCTACTCTTGAACTCAATAATGAAGCCTAGCATTCCATAGGCCTTCTTTACTATCCTATCAACCTGTGCAGCGACTTTGAGGGATGTATGGATTTGAACACCAAGGTCCCTCTGTTCGTCCACACTCTTAACTAACAATTAATCCTGTACTCAGTCTTCTTGTTTATCCTTCCAAAATGCATCACCTCACACTTAACCGGATTGAACCCCATCTTCCACATTTCTACCCAACTCTGAATCTTGTCCATATCCTCTTGTAACGTTCGACAACATACAGCTCCATTCACAACTGCTCCAAATATTTGTGTCATCCACAAACTTAGTCACCCATCCTTCCTCCTCGACATCCACAACATTTATAAAAATCACAAATAACAGGAGTCCCAGGACAGATCCTTGCGGCACTCCACTAGTCAGTGACCTCCAGGCAGAATACATTCCTTCTGCAACTACCCTCTGTTTTCTTCCTTTCAGCCATTTTTTAATCCAAACAGCCAAGGTTCCATTGACCTAATGCCTCATGACTTTCTGGATGAGTCTATCGTGGAGCACCTTGTCAAATGCCTTTCTACAATCCATGTATACCACATCACTACCACACCCTCTTCATAAAACTCAATTAGGCTCATGAGGCAGAACCTTCCCTTCACAAAGCCATGTTGATTACCCATGACTACACTGTACTTCTCCAAATGCTCGTAGATACTATCCTTAAGAATACTTTCCAATAGTTTGCAAACCACTGACGTAAGACTCGCCGGTCTATAGTTCCCAGGATTCTCCCTATTACTTTTTTTTTTAAACAAGGGAACTATATTTGCCATTCTCCGATCCTACGGCACCTCCCCTGCAGCCAAACAGGAATCAAAGATAATAGCTACTGATCCAGCGATGACTTCTCTCACTTCCCACAGCAACCTAGTCCGGCCCTGGGGACTTATCAATCTTGATGTTTTTCAGAAGATCTAACACTTTTTCTTCCGTAATCTCCACATTGTCCAGATAACAGGCCTGTTGTATTTTGGCTTTAACCTGATCAACGTCCTTTTCACTTGTGAATACTGAAGCAATGTATTCATTTAGGATCTCCCCAACCTTCTCCGCCTCCAGGCGCATGTTGCCTTCTTTATACTTTAGCAGAACAACCTTCATTCTTGTCATCCTTCTGCTCTTCACATATGCTCAGAACGCCTTGGGATTCTCCTTAATCCTACATGCCAACGCCTTCTCATGCCCCCTTCGAGCTCTCCTAAGTCGTTTCTTAAGCTCCTTCCTGGATGCTCTTTATTTCTCATGAGCACCTCCTGCTTCCTGCCTATTAAATCTAACAAATGCTTTCTCCTTCCTCTTTAGTCTTCAGAAAATTCAAGAAAAAACCTCTGCACCCACAGACTGACTGTTTGGAACCCATCACCACAGGGAGCAGGGGAGGGGAACAACAGGGAAGGATTTAAAATGACTGTTGTGGAACAGAATCACTGGCAGGGTCCAGCCGGCCTTAGTTGACTCTCTACTGTACACTAGATCTGTTATAAATTCACTAAGTATCAGAACCAGAGTTCTCCGATCTAGAATATTAAACTCTAGTCCCATTAAAGGTGAATGTGCAGCAGAAGAAACTCCTGCCATGCCCAGCAACCAGGGTGCAGAACTGGGTGTGGTGAGCAGCAGCAATAATTGCAGAGTTCAGCATCAACAGTCGCTCTCAAAATTGCATTCAGCAAAAGTGGTAGACAAATATCCAGCATGGAGCTTATTGAAATTCTCTCCCCAGTGCGAACCCGGTACTGTGTCATAAGTGTAACATGCTGCAAGGTTTCACTGCTAATGAAATGGCCTCTCTGTAATGTGTCATTGCTGAGGTAATGGTTTCTCTGTAGCAACATTGTTTAGGTTACGACTAACAGGGTTTTGGTGGGCGAGACTATTCAATGAGAAAACTGTTCTTTCTTGTGAGTCTAGAAGAGAGATTTTCCCGGTCTTTTGCCAGGGAGTGATGAGAAGACGTGAATGGACAGAGTGGGCCCTTTTCCTTTTTTTTTTTGATTTCTTTATTAACCCTATAGTCAAGTAAGAATTATAAAGCTCAATCGTTTTATCGCATATAGTGCACTGTTTGTTATTTTGGGGTACTGATTTGTAACAGGGGACACATCACACAACATCCACCCAAACGAGATTTCTTAAGTTTGGCCAGGTTGGGGTTTCTATCACTCACTATATTAAGCTACTGTTACGTAGGGTTAGATGACTGGGTGAATCACTCACCACATTCACAGCAGGTGAACGGCCTCTCCTCAGTGAAAACTCACTGATGTACCTTCGGATTAAATGACTTAATGAATTCCTTCCCACAAATTGAGCAGGTGAACGGCCTCTCCCCTGAATGAACTCGCTGATGTACCTTCAGTTGAGATGACAAAGTGAATCCTTTCCCACAGAACGATCAGGTGAATGGCCACTTCCTGGTGTGAACTGTCCAGTGTGTCAGTAGGTGAGATGATCGAGTGAATGTCTTCCCACAGTCTGAGCAGGTGAACGACCTTTCCCCGGTGTGAACTGAATGGTGTACCAGTAGGTCGGATGACTGAGTGAACTCTTTCCCACAGTCTGTGCAGGTGAATGGGCATTCTCCAGTGTGAGCTGACTGGTGTCTCAGTAGGTGAGATGGTCGAGTGAATGTCTTCCCATTGTCCGAGCAGGAGAACGGCTTCTCCCCTGTGTGAACTTGCTGGTGAACCATTTAATCAGATGACCGAGTGAATCCCTTCCCACAAATTCAGCAGATTCAGCCTCTTCACTTTATAAACTGACAGGCATGCCAGTAGCTCAGATGATCGAGTGAATCACTCTCCACAGTCTGAGTAGGAGTGAGGCATGCTATTAGTCACTGGCCTCCAACCTGACAAACAGTTATCCACTACTCTCTGGCATCTCATATCCAGCCACTGTTGAATCTATTTTACTACTTCAGTATTAACACCTAAAGATTGAACCTTTCTAACTAACCTTCCATGTGGAACCTTGTCAAAGGCCCTACTGAATTCCCTACAGACAACATCAACAACATCCACTGCTTTACCTCGTCAACTTTCCCCATAGCCTCTTCAAAAGATTCAGTAAGATTTGGCAAACATGATCTTCCACGCACAAATCCATGCTGACGGTTCCTAACCAGACCCTGTCTATCCAGGTAATTATATATACCATCTCTAAGAATACTTTCCATTAATTTACCCACCAATTACGTCAAAATTACAGGTCTATAATTGCTAGGTTTACTCTTAGAACCCTTCGTAAACAATGGAACAACATGAGCAATATGCCAATCCTCCGGCAACATCATCGTTTCTAATGACATTCGAAATATTTCTGTCAGAGCCCCTGTTGTTTCTAGACTAACTTCCCTCAAGGTCCGAGGGAATATCCAGGCAGACGCAGAGATTTATCCATTTTTATATTTCTTAAATCCGCCAGTACTTCCTCCTGTTTAATCGCCATAGATTCCACAACATCCCTACTTGTTTCCCTTACCTTACAACTCAATATCCTTCTCCTTAGTGAATACCGAAGAAAATAAACTGTTCAAAATCTCACCCATCTCTTTTGGCTCCACACATAGCTGTCCACTCTGATTCTCTTATGGACCAATTTTATCGCTCACTATCATTTTGCTATTAATATAACTGTAGAAACCCTTTGGATTTATTTTCAGCTTACTTGCCAAAGCAACGTCGTATCTTCTTTTAGCTTTTCTAATTTCTTTCTTAAGATTCTTTTTACGTTCTTTATATTCCTCGAGCACCTCATTTACTCCATGCTGCCTATATTTAATGTAAATCTCTCTTTTTCCGAACCCAGTTTCCAATATCACTTGAAAACCATGGCTTTCTCAAATGTTTAACCTTTCCTTTCTAACTAACAGGAACATAAAGAGTCTGTACCCTGAAACTTTCACGTTTAAATGACCTCCATTTCTCTATTACGTCCTTCCCATAAAACAATTTACCTCAATCCACTCCTTCTAAATCCTTTCACATCACCTCAAAGTTAGCCTTTCATCAAACAAAAATCTCAATCCTGTGTCCAGTCCTATCCTTCTCCATAAATATATTGAAACTAATGGCATTGTGATCAGTGGACCCGAATTGCTTCCCAACACGTACCTCCGTCACCCGACCTATCTCATTCCCTACCAGAGGATCCAACACTGCCCCTTCTCTAGTTCGTACCTCTACATACTGCTGCAAAAAAACCCATCCTGCACACATTTTGCAAACTCGAAACCATCCAGCCCTTTTACAGTATGGGCTTCCCAGTCTATGTGTGGAAAATTAAAATCTCTGACAATCATAACCCTGTGTTTACTACAAATATCTGCTACCTCCTTGCAAATTTGCTCCTCCAATTCTCGCTTCCCATTATTTGGTCCAGAATACACTCCTATCAGTGTTGCTACACCTTTCCCATTCCTCAATTCCAACCAAATCTCCTCCCTAAACGCGCCCTCTAATCTATCTTGCCAGAGCACCGCTGTAATATTTTCTCTGACAAGCGATGAAACACCTCCCCCTCTTCCCCTTGAATTCTATGACACCTGATGCAACTAAGTCCAGGAGAATTTCGTTGCCAATCACACCCCTCCTGCAACCATGTTTCACTAATATTTCATCATATTTCCAGGTATCAGTCCATGCTCTAAGCTCATCCACCTTTCTTACAATGTTCCTAGCATTAAAATAAATGCATTTAAGATATTCTCCACCTCTCCCTCTATCTTTAACGGTGCAAACAACTTTACTATCTTCTTTTTCTTCCTTCTCCCATACATCTGTTCGTACACTCTGGCTACCCCCCCCCCCTGTATCTAGCTTAAATCCACTGGAGCCTCTCTAACAAACCTACCAGCAAGAAGATTTGTCCCCCTCCAGTTTAGATGTAAACTGACCCGCCGGAATAGGTCCCACTTCCCTGGAAAGTTATCTATAAATTATCTATAACTCTTAAGCCCTCCATCCTGAACCATGTCTTCAGCCACGCGTTGTTCTGCACTATCTTACTATTTCTAAAGCCACCTATGCGTGGTACTGGTAGCAATCCTGAGATTGCTACCCTGGAGGTCCTGTCGATTAAATTGGCACTTAGCACCCTAAACTCACCTTTCAGGACCTTCTCACTCTTCCTACCCACGTCATTGGTCTCTACATGGACTAAGACATCCGGCTGCTCACCCTCCCTCTTGAGAATACTGAGAACTCGATCCGAGATATCGCGGACCCTGGCAGCAGGGAGGCAACAGACCATCCGTGATTCTCGATCTCTTCCACAGAACCTCTTACGCTCTCCTAAACTATCGAATCCCCTATCACTATTGCTCTGCTCTTTTCCCTCCTTCCCTTCTGAGCTGAGGGTCCAGTCTCGGTGCCAGAGATGCAGCCACTGCAACTTGTCCCTGGTAGGTCTTCCCCCCAACTGTATCCAAAACCGTATACTTATTGATGATGGGAACGGCTACAGGGGTGCTCTGTTCATTCTGTCTAATCCCCTTCCCTCTGCCGACAGTCATTCAGCTACCTGTCTCCTGACTCTTAGGGGTGACTACCTCCCTGTAACTCCTGTTTATTTCTGCCTCTGGCTCCCGAATGATCCGAAGTTCATCCAGCTCCAGCTCCAGTTCCCTCACTCGGTTTGTCAAGAGCTGCAGCTGGATGCACCTTTTGCAGATGTAGTCTTCAGGGACAATTTTGCTCATCCTGACTTCCCACATACTATAAATGGAACACTCGACTGCACAAACTGCTGCCTCCATTACATATCCTAAGGTAATAAAATTAATTAAAGGAGCTACCCGCCCTTACCTCACTTGGAGTGAAACTCGTCCTCAGCCTCTGCTCGCTTTTTAAATTCTCCCGCTGATCTCAGCGGCTGACTTTCACGCGCTTGCACAGTCGTTCCCCGTTCAGACTTCTGTTCTCGCCGAAGCCTGTTGAGCCAAAGCCGTCCCACTCCGCCTCAGTCCACTCAGACGACGGCCGCCGTATATGCCGGTCTTTTTTTAAACCCTTAGCACGCTACGCCACGCGCCTGCGCAGTCTAGCCTCTTTTCCCCGATCAGTTAAAAATAAGGCTTCTCTTCCAGATGCCTTTACTTCTTCCCTCTCCACCTGTTGCTTTGACTAAAGTGCCACCGTTTTAAATCTATGTACACATTTCCTGCTCGGATGAATAATTGGTCTGCACAGTTGTTAAAAGGACTTACATGAATATTAGTATTATTTCATGTTCTTGTCACAGAGCCATAGAAATGTACAACACAGAACCAGGCCCGTTGGGCCATCTGGTTTGTGCTGAACTATTAAAACTGCCAACTCCCATAGCCCTACCACCCACGTATATATACAAACCTCATCAATGTTGAAATTCAACTCGCATGCACCAGTCGGGCTGTCTGCTCATTCACGCCTGGATGACCATCTGTTCCCCTTAATGTTTCACATTTCACCATTAATCAATTGGTTTTGGTTGTAATCCCACCCAATCTTAGTGGAAAAAGCCAGTTTGCATTTACCCCATCTTTCACCCTCAGAATTTTGGTACACTTTCATCAAATTTCCCCTCAATCTTCTACGTTCTAAGGAATAAAGCCCACACCTGTTCAATATCTCCTTATAACCCAAGTCCTCTAGACTTGGCAACTCTCTGAATTCTTTCAATCTCTTTTGTATCTTCCTATAGGTCAGTGACCAAAACTGCACACAATTCTCTGAATTAGGCCTCACCAATGCCTTGTACAAAGCCAACATAACATTCATTTCCTGTACTTAGTACTTTCGTTTATGAAGTCCAATGTGCCAAAATCTTTCTTTCTGTATCTACAGAACTGCAACACCACTTTCAGTGAAACATAGACCTTTATTCCCATATGCCCTTCTTCTCCATCTCTTCTCAGTGCCATACCAGTCACTGTGTAAGACCTACCCTTGTAAGTCCTACCAAAGTGCAGCACTTTACACTGTCTGCATTAAATTCCATTTTCCATTTCTCAACCCATTTTCCCAGCTGGTCCAAATTACACTTCAAGCCATGATAGCTTTCCTCGCTGTCCGGTACACCACCAATCCTGTGTCATACACAAATTTGCTGATCCAGTTAACCCCACTATCATCAGATTACTCTTATAGATGACTAACAACAACTGATCCAGCACTGATCCTTATAGCACACCACTAGTCAGTGACCTCCAGACAGTGAGGCAACCATCTGCTACCACACTCTGGTGATGAAGTTTTGAGGGTATCGGGGGATGTAGGAAATGATTCTTGGACTCATGTAAATAATGGATTAAATTAAGTGCAAACTTGTGTGTGCTCTGTTCTGGATAGTGTGCAAATTTCTGTTCTGTCCTTCGCTGTGGAACCTGGTTGCAGCTTGTTTCGATTAACGACTCACAGATGTCTTTTGGGAACGTTATGTAGAGTTGAGTTCTTCTGAGACACGAACAGAATGACGTTCCCTCCTTTGTCTAACAAAAGAGAACAATTGATAGGGATTGGACAGAACATTCATTTGTAATTAAAACCCTGATTTAGTGGACTCTCTTATCTAAGAAATTAAGTTTTGCGCGAAAAGACTTGTTGGGAATACCAGTTGAAATAAAGTGCTTTTTGTTTCGCTTGTTCTATAATTGTAACATTTCTGCTAGAGGTCCATCACGAGCCCCCAGAGGGTGAGGAATTCTTTCTCTGGGATGGTTGGTTATGAACTTCTTGATGGCTCAGTTCAAAAATATAAACTTGTGGGAAGGCTAGAGTAAAGAACTGTTTGTGGTGTGGCTATTGGTCTGGCGAATTTAATTTTACCCCATTAAGAGGTAACCCTTCTAGATACTTCACACCATTGTACCACTACTCTCTTCGTTTGACTTGAAGAAATAGCTTACAGCTGTGGACACAGCTCAGCACGTCATTCTCAACAACCCATTGGTTTGAAGATAAATGAGAACATAAAAACAGAAAACATACCACCAGTCCCAGGGACATTTTCCATTCTGATGTTATAAGCAAACTAAATATTCCTCAGCATTAAAAGACGGTATCTTGACTGCATAATATAACTCGATGTGACCTGACACCATATGTCTACCTGCAGTGGATTTCCTCTGTAACCATAATGCTTTACCATAATCTCCTGTTGTAACGCGTTGATCTGAGAGGATGGTATGCAAGACAAGATTTTCTTTGAACCTTGTTACATGACAATAATAAATGTTTCCCCACTTTAATTTTGCAGAAATATTAGACAGACTGAGCTTCTCCTCCGGAACTTCTGGAGGGAGATTTCACTTAAGTGTACAAATTTTTGAGAAGCCCGGGAAAAAAAGAAAGAAATCAGAACAGGCTTTTTTCTTGCAGTAATAGGGTTATATACCTCTAAACATTGGCTGCATTTTGGGAATTTGTAACAATGGAATGGAGTCAATGAAAAAAAATGCTGACCCACAATGAGAGGACATGGCGGATTTGGATCTCACTCCCTTGTCTGAACGGAAGAAAGATTACACTGCACAACCATGACAAACAAACCCGCAGACATAATAAAATGCACACATGATGTCAGATGCCAGTGTAGCAAACCCATGCATGACATCAGGCCTCCGGAGGGGGGAGAGGGGGAGGGAATGGGAGGAGATAGGATTTTTGGTTCCATGGCTCTCTTCCAGGGAAGATGGGACCTGTGCAGAAGGGACCATAACCTGAGAGAAGGTTCTTTGGAAACTGAAGATCTGAAGGCAGATAAGTCACCTGGACCAGATGGTTTACACCCACAATCTTGAAAGACGTGGCCAGAGAGATTGTGGAGGCATTAGCAAAGATCCTTCACAAATCAGTAAATTCAGGAATGGTTCTGGAAGGCTGAAAAATTGCAAATGTCAATCCACTCTTCAAGAAAGGAGAGAGGCAGAAGAAAGGAAACTATTGGCAACTTTGTCTGACAGTGGTTGGGAAGATGTTTGAGTCGATTGTTAAGGATGTGACTTCGAGGTACTTGGAGGCACAGGACAAAAATAATCCAGAGTCAGCGTTACTTCCTCAAGGGAAACTCTTGCCTGATAAATTTGTTGGAATGCATTAAAGCAATAATAAGCAGAGTAGACATAGGAGAATTGGTCGATTTTGTGTATTTGGAATCTTAGGCCTTTGACAAGGTGCCACACATGAGGCACGTTGTATTACAGGAAAAAGGTAGTGTTTGATTGGCAGGAGGAAACGAGTGGGAATACAGGCAAGCTTTTCTGGCTGGCTACCGGTTCCTAATCGAGTTCCACAGAGGTCTATGTTGGGAATGATTATTTTCATGTTGTCTGCCATTGACTTGGATGATGGAATTGATGGCTTTGTTGCAAAGTTCGCAGGAGTTGTAAAGATAGGTTCAAGGACAGATTGTTTTGGGGAAGCAGGGAGGCTACAGAAAGATCAGGAAAATGGGCAAGGAAATGGCAGATAGAATACTGTGTTGGGAGGTGCCTGATTATACACTTTGCTAAAAGAAATGAAAGGATTGACTATTTTCTAAATGGAGAGAACATACAACAATATCTGAAGTGCAAATGGACTTGGGAGTCCTTGTGCAGGATTTCCTAAAGGTTAATTTATGGGTTGAGTCTGTGGTGAGGATGGCAAATACAATGTTGTAGTCGCATGCAACGCGCTTCTAAAGAAAATCACGGAGTCAGAGACAGCTGAACTCGAATGCCTTTACTGCTTCAAAGTTCCAAGCTTTAATCTCCCTTCCCATGGGCACCTGCGACTCGCAGGGCGGACGTGACATCCAACTGTTCCCGGAAGGTCCGCCCCGAGTGGGTAGTTCCAAACGGTCTACCGCGTGTCTGCCCGTGGCTCCCAATGGCGGTCCGAGTCCCCGTGTGCGGACAGCCACACCACCCCTCCCAGAAACGTTCATCAGGGGAGTGCAGCCCCCAGGCTGTGTGGAATTCCTGTGTGGCTGGCCTCGCCGGCGCGGAGCGG
Organism: Hypanus sabinus; assembly: GCF_030144855.1. Taxonomy (NCBI): domain Eukaryota; kingdom Metazoa; phylum Chordata; class Chondrichthyes; order Myliobatiformes; family Dasyatidae; genus Hypanus; species Hypanus sabinus. The sequence continues at coordinate 59,528,116 of NC_082706.1, read as the reverse complement.
TTGCTCACTGGTTGCTCAATGTACCAGTGCGCCAGTTTGAGGCAGTCCACTGTAAAAGTCTCTTCGCAGTCACCCACCTCCACGACACTCCTGGATCCATTGTGCCAGATCAACTTGAAGGATCCCTTGTACAGCCGCTGTAGAGGTGACCTGTGCATGCCCCTGCAAATATAAACCTACTCACAGTCTCGGAGGTCTTTAGGGGTGAAGGATGGTGTGGGACCATGCCTGGAGGTTGGGACCTGTGCCATGGTTCCTACCTTGTCCCGCAGCCTCGTTAGCACCGCTGCTGGAGTTTTTTCCAAACCTTGGGCCTTTGGTACAAACTCGCATGGCACCGTCATGCGGGAGCCATAGTCCAATTCCACCGAGGGGGTGCCCAGGTCCTCCTTGGGAACTGTGCGGATGCCCATTAGGACACAGGGAAGCTCAACTGTCCAGTTGGGGCCGCTGTGGCATGCCAACAGGGCTGACTTGAGATGCGAAAGGAATCGCTCTACCAAACCGTTGGACTGGGGTTGGTACGCTGTGGTGTGATGCAGACGGGACCCCAACAGCGGCGCCAGAGCTGTCCATAAACCAGGTGTGAACTGCGCCCCTCTGTTAGAGGTGATGTCCATTGGGAGGCCGAACCTGGCTATTAAGTTTGCAATGAGCACCTGGCACAGTGGACGTCTCTGCGAGTGGTACGGCTTTGGCCATCTGGTGAACCTGTCTACCATGGTAAAGTTATACCTGGTGCCCTGAGAGTCTAGCAGGGGTCCAGTGATGTGCACATGGATGTGCTGCAGCCTCCTGTGTGTCGGCTGGGACGGATGGAGGGGAGCCTTCACTGGACTTTGGCAGTCTGGCAGTGTACACAGGTCCTGGCGCAGTGTCCGTTTGTGGGAACCGCCCCAGAGGAATCTGTCTGCTTCCAGCTTGAAGGACTGATGGGTGGACAGGTGGGCCATGTCATGCAGCTTGTCGAACACCCGGCGCCTCCATGCTGCTGGTACCACGGATGTTTTTGCCGGTAGACCCATCACACAGGAGTCGAACCGCTGCCGGACTGATGGAGACGTCCTCCAACTGGAGCCCTTAAACGGCGGTGCGGTAAGCTGGGATCTCCGTGTCTGACTGTTGCGCTTCTGCCAGTGCTGCGTAGTCTATTCCTGAGGACTGTATGCCTACTGAGTGAAGGCAGGGGTGAGACAGTGTGTATGCGATGACAATGTTCTTCCCTGCGATGTGGTGGATGGCTATGGTGAATTCTGAAATAAAGGAGAGGTGCCTCTGCTGTCGAGCCTACCATTGGTCTGATACCTTGGCCAGTGCGAAGGTGTGGTCCGTATACACCGTGAACTCCCTTCCCTCGAGGAAGTACCGGAAATGCCGGACAGGCAGGTAGAGTGCTAGTAACTCTCTGTTGAAAGCTCTGTACTTCGACTCTGGTGGCCGTAGGTGCCGGCTGAAGAAAGCGAGTGGTCGCCACTGGTCCTCGACGAGCTGCTCCAGGACTCTGCCAACTACCATGTCGGAAGTCTCGACTGTGAGTGCTGTGGGTACATCGACTGTCGGGTGCACTAGGAGGGCCGCCTTTGCCAGCGCCTCCTTGGCCTGCTCCAACGCTTCTGTGGACTCCGCGTCCCACGCCTCTTTTTTGGCCTTGCCAGCCAGCAGGCTCATCGGGGGTCTCATGACGTGTGCCGCCGCAGGCATGAACCGATGATAAAAGTTGACCATCCTTACGAACTCCTGCAGGCCCTTGACCGTGCTGGGCTTGGGGAACTGACGGATGGTCTGTCCAGTCGGGGAACTGAGCCATGCCGGTTGACTCTGTGGCCCAAGAAGTTGATCTCTGTCAGCCTGAACTGGCACTTCGCCAGATTGATTGCCAGTCCGTGGTCGTTCAGGTGTTGGCAGAGCTGGCGCAAATGAGCCACATGCTCTTGGTGCGATCTGCTGGCCACCAGGGTATCGTCCAATTAAATGAAAACAAAATCCAGGCTGCGTCCCTCTGAGTCCATGAGCATTAAGAAAGTTTGGGCTGAATTCTTGAGACCGAAAGGCATCCTCAGGAATTCGAACTAGCCGAACGGGGTGATGAAGGCTGCCTTGGACACGTTGTCGGGGTGCACTGAGATGTGATGGTATCCCCTGACCAGGTCGATTTTTGATAAGATGGTGCAGGTTCACCATATGGTCCTGTAAGTGGGGTACCGGGTATTTGTCGGTGGTTGTGGCGTCGCTGAACCTTCTGTAGTCTCTGCACGGCCTCCGTCTTCCTTCGGACTTGGGCGCCATGTGCAGCGGGGATGCCCACGGGATGTCTGAGACAGGGTAAAGACAGGTTTGTATCAGTTAAAAGAAGACCTCTTGTTGCTGCTGTCCTTGCTTCCCGGCAATCTTAACACCCCGACAGTGTAGGTATCCCTTCCGTTAAAAGTGAGTGAATCATTCAGAGAGCTGGTCGCTGAGAGGAATTACATTTGTTGGTCATTAACGTTCATCCAGATTTGGCTGAATGGAGCTAATGCAGAGTTTGGGGGTGTCACAGTGAAAGAACGGAATAGCCGAATCCTCTACATTGTCCCTCTGATCTCCAGCCACTGGTGGGTCCTCCTGCAAATCACAGCACAGTAGCGACCCCAGCTGTTGCCGGTGGTTCTCCTAGCTGGGTGGCAATGAGGAAGGGCCTGATCTCGTGCTTGTGTAAATCGAAGGAAGGTTGCAGTGGGAAAGGGCCGGGACCGAGCAAAACAGCTGGACAGTCTGGGCCGGAAATGTAGGATCAGTTAGTTTTGGTTCCCCAGGCTGTAAGAGTGGATCTGTTTATGTGTAAGGGTGTGGGTTAAATGGTGGCGAAGTTGTGGGGTGGAAGGAGATTGGGGATGTGGGTTAATGGAGATTGTGTGACCCGGGAGGATGGGTCATAGGGCAGATTTAAGTTGTAAACAAGGGAGGATCTAGTCCATTGCATCAGACATTTTTCAGGAAGCAACAAATCTCTCTTTATATTAATCACTGTCTAATCTTGCTGCTAACATTGTGTTTGTCACAGAACCCAGAGTTTGGGAACATCTAGGTGGTGGGAAGCAGATGGCGATGATGGGAGGCTGTTTATTGGAATCAAGGCCAATGCCTCGTGGAGTTCCCCAGGGTTACACCCATTGCTGCTTGTCATCTATGTCAATAATCTGGTTGAGAATGTGCAGGGTGTGGATAGTCAGTGTTCAGCAAATAATTGCAAAGAATTATTTTTTTTGCAAGATAGTAAAAATAAACACCCCTCTTTCCTTCTCCACACTGAGAACAGACCAAAAACTACTTCAGAAGATGCAAGTTCTTCAAATGAGCAAACAGTGAGGAATTGTGTGTGACTTTAAAGATCTGGGATACTGACAGTACATTAGCAGATCTGGAGTGGTTGCAACTGGGTCTGACGGAGGCAGACCTGGTACCTCTGGGCACATTCAGTCTCACTTCAACTATTTCCTACCTTTCTTTGTGCAGATGAGTAATGTCTAAAGGACCAGTGTTTGAATAAATGAGACTCACCAAACCTTCTCTGACTGAATCACTGGAAACCCTGAGTCAGAAGGATTCTCTCCAGTTGATGCTCTCAATTCTCGGGCAGGTTCACTTGTTGCTGTTCCCTCGTCTTCAGTTGTGGTTTGCTTCCAGTTTTGGGTTTTTCTTCCAATAAATCTCCCACCGCAGGTCTAACTTTAACATAAAAGATATGGAAGCACGTTAACAATACAAAGGAGAACAAAATATTTCTGTGCATTGAAATCGAAACATTGAAGACAAGTGAACAAATCTGTAATTGTCCCTGACACGTCACAAAACCTGATCTGGGATAGGAAGGAGTCATCGTTCAGTCATGGTGAGATATAAGGCGCAGGAACAGAATTAGGTGATCCATCTGGTCTGCCCCACCGCTCAACCATGGCTGATTTTTATTCCAACACCATATTCTTGCCTTCCACCTGTAACCCTGAAGTTACTTAGCAATCATGAGTATATTAATCTATGTCATAAACATACCCAAACGGCAGCCTTAGCCACCCTCTGCGGCAACAAATTCCACAGATCAGCTATCCTTTGGATGAAGAAATTTTTCTCATCTCAGTTTTAAAGGGAAGCATCTTTATTCCGAGACAGTGCTGTCAGATCACAGACTCACCATCTAACGTAAACATCCTCTTCATGTCCACTGTATCCAGGCTTTTCAGCATTCGGTAGGTATATGTAACCATACATCCCCCACCCACCCCCACCGTCCTGCATCACCACCCATCCAGAGACTGTCAGTGCACGCCACGTGATCTTGCGTCACCAAGCGGAGGGCAAGGCAGATCTGCGGCACAGAGCCTCACGTGATCTGTTGGCGGAGCTTAAATTTCAATTCTGCAGAAATAAACAGCCTGGACTCAAAGTTTGGATCATTCAATGCAGATTCAGTGAACTCTGCACATTTTTAACGAACCCAGATAACTGGAAAATAAATGAGCAATTGACCCCTCAGTTCAGGTCTCACGGCCAACATCAGATCTCCCCGCTCCGGATTGGTCTTAATACTCACCACTGGGAAAGTGTTTTTCTGGGCCCGCAGACAGTGACCCCGACCCCCGGCTCCGTAATCCTTTGCCGATCCCGCAGACGTCTTCTTCAGCACTGAGCGGAAATGTCGACACTGCCCACCCGGATACTGTGAGCCTGCGCGAAGTGATTGATGCATCATCCGGAGGGCAGGGCTTCGAAAACAGACGCGCAGATGCTGCCCATCTGCGGTTAAATGTGAGGGGCAATCGGGATCACGTGACCGATGGGGTATCCCACCCCAGACAGAGACTGCAGCTACCCACCACTCTGTGGAGAAACAGACTTGCCGCTCAGATCTCCTCACCTTAAATGTATTAGACACTTCAACGCCCAGGAAAAATATATCGTCTGTCCACTCTATCTATTCCTCTCGTAATCTTGTAAACGTCCATCGAGTCTCACCCCAGCCTGCACCGCTCTGGACAACACAAGTTTGTCCAACATCTCGTTGTAGCTCATGCCCTCTAGTCCGGACAATATCCTGGTAAACCTCTTCTGCACCCTCTCCAAACCGCTGACAACCTTCCGAGAATGGGGCGGCCAGAACTGTGTGAAACACTCCAGATGTGGTCTAACTAGTTTTATAAAACTGCATTACAAACTGTAATGTTTTACAAACGAACCAGCAGCAACAGAGTTCACACTGGAATCTGGTCTTGAAGTTAAAATCACTTCTTTATTATTATCTACTTACAATATAGTAACTTACCAAAATAAAGGAAAGTTGACAGTGTTATGTGTATATATGTGTAAATATAACTCCCAAACTATCGAGCCCGAGGGAACAAAGCTTAGAGTCTTGAGATGGTAAAGTAGGAAAGTTCAGTAATCCACCGAATAAATGATGGGAGTGTGATATTTGTAATCCAGGGTGAAACGTAGAGGGAAGGCCGTTACATCAAAATAACCGTCGTCGAATTTCTTATCCGTTGAATCCGTCCACATGCGAGTTGTCAGCGAAAATGAACTGTCACAGGAATACCGTGTTCCACACAACTTACCCAGACAAAGGTTAACTCAAGCGTTTCCCTAAGATATTCCAAAGTCCACTCCTATGGATTATACAAAGTAACAGACACACACATTTGTTGTGGTTCCGTGAACCGATGATCAACCCACTCTTGTGGACACAGGAGAGTTCCAAGCCTCAGCTGCGACAAACAGCTTCTCCAGTCTCTTTCTTTCTTTAAACTGGCCGACCTCCAGTCCGCAGATCGCTCTCTTTCTTATGGTTAAGTCCACAGTTAGTGCCGGCAGCCTGTGCCTGACGTCATAGTCCCGCCTCCTCACTCCGGCACTTTTAAAGTAACAGTCACAGTACGACCGCAGGCTCGTAACGACTGCAACACAACTTCAAGACTTTTGAACTCAGTGCTTCAGCTAACAAAGACAACCATGCCATTTGCCTTCTTAACCACCCGATCAATCTGTGCAGTCTCTTTCATGGAGCGATGAACTTGGGAGTCTAAGATCCCTCTGATCATTAACACTGTTCAGGGTTTTGCATTTAATAGTGTACTGTCTCATCCCATCGACCTGCCTAGCTGCCAAGATGATCATCACTAATCAAATCTCACCGAGATATCTCAGGTCCTGTTGAATTTGTTGCCAAGGACACAAGGACGGGAAGGTACAGGTACAGTACAGAGAAACACTGACTTGTGGCAGCATCACAGGCAAGTACATTCAGATAATACACGTGTGCTGTCTTTACGACAGTTATTTAGTTTATAATATTTTCACCTAGTAATTCATTCGATAGTATTTTCTAGTTAGAATTAGAAGTGTTTAAAGTATATTCATTGCATGTAAAATATATCGGCATGCGATGACGTCACATCCGGTTTCACCGCGTCTTGTGGGAAAGTACCGGTTTGAAATTAGCGCGAGGGTGGGGGCTCACCACGAGGCACACCTGAGCAGAGGTTGTTTTGCAGGCATGAGAAATCACAGTGAGAGCAACGCTGTAAGTTAATAGATAATCGATATATTGAACTAAGATGTTAATGCCGATCCTGTTAGAAGTAACGACGGTAGATAATGTTTATGCTTTCGTTAGTTAAAGAGTTGCGGATAGTTTGCATGGAAGTGTATTTAAAGTAGTCAATGGAGCAGGTAAACTCTCCCTGTATACTGCACCTTAGTGTAATGTAGTTATAGTCACCTTTACAAGTATTTACAATTGAAATGTGATATTAAGGAAGGAACAAATACTGTATCAATCTTGTATTGTTTTATCAACAGTTTTCACCATATGTTAATGTGAAGAGTGAACAGTAAATGGTTAATCTTACTGCGATCTGGTTCTTATTGACTGTGGTTTATCTCGACGTTTAATTCGGCGTTTCGTTACACGCGAAGGAGAACGTTACAACACGGAACACAAATTATACGATTCTCTGGCAGTAACAATCTATAAATATGTTTATGTCATTAACAATACATAAAATACATTGTGTCATGATTAATATTAAAATGAGCATTTTGTGTCAATAACAGTCTTGGAAATTTTGAATTTGGTCCTTGTATCCATTCCACCTGTAATCCACAGCCAGCTCCTTTGTTTTTGCCACAATGATGGAGAGGTTGTTTTCTGACAACACCGTGTCGGGTTGATGATTGTAGGCTGTCTCGTTATTGTTTGAGATTGGGCCAGTCAGTATAGTGTCCTCAGCAAATTTAATTAGCAAATTGAAGCTGTGGGTGGCGACACACTCTTTCTTTCTTTTCTTTTTCAATCTTTTTATTGAGTTTCATATAAATATAAAAAAATACCATAATAATGAATAGGTTATGAATACAATAGACTTGAAATTACATTGGTAATAGGATAATAATATCCTATTAAACATCAACAAAAAAAGTACATTAATCAATCGAGTCTATATAATTATATATGAAAAAAAACAAAAATAATCATCAAAAGAAAAAGAAAAAAAAATAAAAATGTGTGAAAGAAAATATATATATGAAACAAACACTAAACTAAAACTAACATGGACAATAATAACAGTTTATAAGTATATGATAGTGTCAAAGAACTCCGGAACTCCATACCTGAACAAGAATAAGCAGAGAGAAGGTCTGGGAAAGGCCAAATTAATTTATATGAAAATGTCGAATGAACGGTCCCCAAGTTTCTTCAAATTTAATTGATGAGTCAAAAATAGTGCTTCTAATTTTTTCCAAACTCAGATAAGAAATAGTGTGAAAAAGCCACTGAGACGTGGTCGGAGGATTTACTTCTTTCCAATTTTGTAATATAGACCTTCTGGCCATTAATGTTACAAAAGCAATCATTCGTCTGATTGAAGGAGAAAACTGATTACCATCCTCATTTGGTATACCAAAAATTGCAGTAATAAAGTGAGGTTGTAAATCAATGTTCCAAATTGAGGAAATGGTAACGAATATGTCCTTCCAATAGTTATGTAAAGTGGGACATGACCAAAACATGTGGGTCAGTGAAGCCACTTCTGAATGACATCTGTCACATTGAGGGTTAATATGAGAATAAAATCGAGCAAGTTTATCTTTAGACATATAAGCTCTATGTACAATTTTAAATTGTATTAAAGCATGTTTAGCACATATAGAAGAAGAATTAACCATTTGTAAAATTTTTTCCCATTTATCTGTTGGTATATTGTATCGAAGTTCTTTTTCCCATTGTTGTTTAATTCTATCAGACATCTCTGGTTGTATCTTCATAATCATGTTGTAAATAAAAGCAACTAATCCCTTCTGACAAGGATTTAAGGTAAAAATCTAATCTGAGAAATCCGTTGAAGTTGAGTTGGGAAAAGATGGTAAAACTTTATGTAAAAAATTTCTGATTTGTAAATATCTGAAGAAATTAGATTTTGGTAATTTAAATTTATTGGAAAGTTGGTCAAAATACATCAAAGTACCTTCAAAAAAAAAGGTCACAAAAACATTTTATACCTTTCCTTTTCCATATGCTAAAGGCTTGATCTGTCAAGGAAGGTTTAAAGAAAAAATTAAATAAAATAGGGCTATCAAGATCAAAGTTTTTCAGAGTAAAAAATTTCCGAAATTGAAACCAAATTCGTAATGTGTGTTTAATAACAGGATTAGATATCTGTTTATTGAATTTAACTAAATCAGCAGGAAGAAAAGAACCAAGAACAGAGAATAAAGAATATCCCTTTACCTCATTGCATTCCAAATTTACCCACTGCGGACACAATAATGAGTCCAAATCTAATTTCCCATACGTTAGGTTACGGATATTATTCGCCCAATAATAAAATCTAAAGTTAGGTAAAGCTAAACCACCATCTTTTTTAGATTTTTGTAATTGTCTTTTACTTAACCTGGGGTTTTTATTTTGCCACACAAATGAGGAAATTTCTGAATCAATGTTGTCAAAAAAGGATTCAGGAATAAAAATTGGTAAGGCTTGAAATAAATATAAAAATTTCGGTAAATTCATCATTTTAATAGCATTAATCCGACCAACTAATGATAGGAATAAGGGAGACCATCTTGAAGTAAGGTGTTGTATTTGAAGAAGCATAGGTAAAAAATTCAGTCTAAATAAATCTTTATATTTCTTGGCAATTTTTATACCTAAATAGATAAAATTATCAGTAACAACGTTAAATGGAATCCTGTCATTCAATAAAGTTTGCGCGTTTAAAGGGAATAATTCACTCTTATCTAAGTTTAATTTATAACCAGAAAAACTACCAAATTGAGCCAACAAGGATAAAATAGTGGGAATAGATCTATCAAGATCAGAAATATATAACAGCAAGTCATCAGCATAAAGTGATAATTTATATGATTTCTCATTACGGGTAATACCAAAAATATTAGGAGATTCCCACGAATAGCAATGGCTAAAGGTTCTAATGCAATATTAAATAATAAAGGGCTTAAAGGACAACCTTGTCTCGTACCACGAGATAATTGAAAAAAGGAGGATCTATAATTATTTGTAAGAACAGAAGCAACAGGTTTATAGTATATTAGTTTAATCCATGATATAAAATTAGGACTATAATTAAAATTTCTCAATGCATTAAATAAATATGTCCATTCAACTCTATCAAAGGCTTTTTCAGCATCTAATGAGATAACACATTCTAGGACTGTGGGTGATGAAGTATGAATTATATTAATCAATTTTCTAACATTAAAAAAAGAATACCGATTCTTAATGAAACCAGTTTGATCTTCTGAAATAATCTGTGGTAGTACCTTTTCTAATCTAGTGGCTAAAATTTTTGTAAGAATCTTAGAATCTACATTTAATAATGATATAGGGCGATAAGATGTACATAAAGTAGGATCTTTATCTTTTTTAAGAATTAGAGAAATAGTAGCTTCATAAAAAGATTGAGGTAGTCTCTTCTTAGCAAACGCATCGTTAAAGATTTCACATAACCAAGGGGAAAGCAAAGAAGAAAAAGTTTTGAAAAATTCTACAATATAACCATCAGGGCCAGGAGCTTTCCCTGAATTCATTGATGAGATAGCCTCACCTATTTCGGCCATAGAGATACGAGCATCAAACAAGCTACGATCTTCACCTATCAGTTTAGGAATATTCAAATTGTTAAAAAAATTATCCATCATGGACAGGTCACCATCAAATTCTGATTGATATAAAGATATATAAAAATCTTGAAAAGTATTATTGATTTCTTTACGATCAGTAGTTAAATTACCGTCTTGTTTACGAATTTTAATAATTTGTCGCTTGGTCGAAATAGCTTTTAATTGATTAGCTAACAGTTTACCAGTTTGATCACTGTGAATATAGAATTGAGCCCTGCTCCTAATTAATTGATTTTCAATTGAAGAAGATAATAATAAGCTATGTTCCATTTGAAGCTCAACTCTCTTCTTATAAAGTTCTATGGTAGGAGTCACGGAATAAATCTTATCAATTTCCTTAATTTTATCCACTAATAAAGCAATATCTAAATATCTTTGTTTCCTTTTACCAGCGGAATACGAAATAATTTGTCCACGGATAAAAGCCTTGAAAGAGTCCCAAAGTATTCCTCTGTCAACTTCTTCAGTATAGTTCGTTGAGAAAAAAAAATCAATTTGCTGTTTTATATAGGTGACAAATTCTGGGTCTTGAAGCAGAGTAGCATTAAGTCTCCAAGATCTAACATTATTGGAAAAGTCCGGAATCTTAATAGATAACTTCAAAGGTGCATGATCCGAAATAGTAATAGAATCATATTTACAATCAATAACATCCGTTAATAACCGATGATCAATAAGAAAATAATCAATTCTAGAATAACTATGATATACATGTGAAAAAAATGAAAATTCTTTATCTTTAGGGTTCAAAAACCGCCATATTTCTGTAATTCCCGAATCAACCATAAAAGAATTAATAAGTAAGGCTGATCTATTCGGAAGAGTTCGAATAGGTTTAGATCTATCCATCAAAGGATTCAAACAACAATTAAAATCTCCACCCATTATCAACATATATTCATTCAGATTAGGAAGGGAAGTAAATAAACGTTTAAAAAAATCAGGGCAGTCAAAATTTGGAGCATAAATATTAACTAGAACCACTTTCCGATTGAAAAGTGAACCAGTTATCAACAAAAATCTGCCCTGTGGATCAGAAATAATTTCATGATGTGTAAACAAAATTGAGGGGTCTATAAAAATAGACACACCCCTAATTTTAGCGGTACAATTCGAGTGAAATTGTTGACCCTCCAGAACCTAAAAAAAATTGTTGATTATCCTCCCTCCTAATATGGGTCTCCTGTACAAAAATAATATTAGCGTTCAATCTATGGAATACCTTAAATATTTTTTTACGTTTAATCGGATGATTTAAACCATTAGTATTCCAAGAGATAAAATTAATAGATTTATCCATCATGCCAATATTAGTTGTGTATATCATAAAAGGTTAAAAAGACACATAACCCATAATTCAGGAAAAAGGAAACACAGTCACAGTGGCGACACAGTCATGGGTGCACAGAGAGCAAAGGAGGAGGCCATGGAGACAACCCTGTAGGGTATGTGTGCTGAGGGTCCGAGAGACAGAGGTGAGGGAGCCTTCTTTTACCACCTGCCAGCATTCTGACAGGAAGTCCAGGATCCAGCTACACAAAGCAAGGTGAAGGCCGAGGTCACTGAACTTCTTGTCGATAGCTCAGGCCTACGTATGGCTACTGCTTTGCCCATGACTGCAAGGAACTGCAGAGAACTTTGGAGAACAGAGAACATCAGAGAAACCAGCCTCCCCTCCATGGACTCTTCCTACACTTCAACTGCCTCGGAAAAGCAGGCCATGTACTCAAAGATCCCCACAACCTGGACATTCTTGCTGCAAACCCACTCCCCCATCAGAGAAGAGATAAAAAAAATCCTTAAAGCGCGTACCACTCAGCTCAAGGACAGCTTCCTGTCTGTGGTTATAAGCCAAATGATTGATAAAATGTACTTGACCTCACAATGTAACTCGACGTGATCCCTGCACCATATGTCTATCTGCACTGCACTTTCTCTGCAGCATTATGCTTTGTTAGAGTTATTGTTTTGTCGTATATCAGCTCAATGTACTGTTGTAATATATTGATCTATGTGGATCTGCGGTAACTGGGATTAGTTGACCGGTGGTGGGTCTCTCACATCAATATCAGAATCAGGTTTAATAGCACTGGCATATCTCATAAAATCCATTGCCTCTGCGGCAGCAGTAGAATCTAATTGATAACAATAGATTTTAACAACCATGAATTACAATAGTATACAAATTAAATAGTTAAATCATACAAGTAGTGCAAAAATAAAAACTGTAATAAACTCTTTTAATTGTGTGGAAATTGTCGAGCAAAGCTTAACTAAAATCTACACATTTATGAGAAGCTCAGAAAAATTGGAAAGGCTAAATTCTCATATGAACGGGTCATATACCTAGAAATATTAGCTGCACTTTGGCAGGGCGAAACAGTGTAATAGACCATAAGACCATAATGTATTGGAGCAGAATTAGGCCATTCGGCCCATCGAGTCGGCTCCGCCATTCATCCAGTCATCCCACTCCCCTGCCTTCAACACAAACCCTTTGATGCGCCTGCTGATCAAGAACCTATCTATCTCTGCCTTAAGTACACCCAATGACTTGGCCTCCACAGCCGCTCATGGCAATTTTCCACAGACAGGGATGATTTTTTTTTCATTTTTTTTCCTTAGGTGGAGTTTGTATCTGTATTTATGCTTTTCTTGGGGCTTGCGCTAATTGATATCGATTTGTTTCTGGGCTTTGAATTTTCTTTTTTTTCCCACATTACGGAATCCCGGAGCATACGTCAATTATTTTTCATGTGTTCATCTCTGCCATTTTCGACTACATTATCCTGACATGCATCTAACTATTGTTTTTAGATGCAAAGTTCCAAGATGATATCTAAACAGCTAAATGTTTGAACTTGGAATGTTCACAATTGGAATCATCCTATTAAGCATAAGAAAACATTTAAAGTTTTTAACCAATTCCAGCCTGATATAATCTTTGCTCAAGAGGTGCATATAAGGTTATGTGATAAAAATCATTTTTTTAAATTTTGGTAGGATCCTCAGTTTCATGCAAATTCCCAGAGTAAAGCTAGAAGTGTTTCTATTTTTTTATTGATTCTAATATTCCTTTTAATCAGGAGGATATTGTAGCTGATATTAATGGTAGATTTTTGTTTGTTATAGGAAAATGTTTTTGGTTAATATTTATGGACCAAATGTTGATGATCCTTCATATTTTAAAACGGTGTTTTGCTCTATTACCCGATTTAAATGAATGTATGTTATTAATGGGTGGAGATATTAATGCTTGTCTAAATCCTTTAACGGATAAGTCATCATCCAAACATCAACTTCCTAATCTTTCTGCATCACTTATTAACTCCTTTTTAATTGATTATGGTTTAATTGAGGTCCGGAAGCATATGCACCCTAGTAATAGAGAATACTCCTTTTTTCACATTATTCTCCTGAACCCCAGGGAATACAGCCCAAGAGCTGCCAGAAGTTCCTGATATGATAACCCTTTCATTGCTGGAATTAATCTTGCGAATCTTCTCTGAACCCTCTCCAATGTCAGTATATCATTTCTAAAATAAGCAGCCCAAAATTGCACACATTAGTCTGTGTGAACTTACGAGTGCCTTATCGAGCCTCACCATTGCACAAATCCACTAATAACATAGTCCAAATCATTGACAGATATCGTACATTTTTTAATTCAACCATTTCTTAATTTAACCCATAGAGATTCTACCCCTACCAATCCTATGTCACCTCTTTCTGATGATTAAATATTATTTCTTGTACACAGTGCCACAACACTTCCTGTGCCTACTAACCTATCTTTCTGGTACACCTTACAGCTTTGGACGTTCAGCTTCCAATGGCAGCCATTCTTCAGCCAAGTTTAAAGCTGAATTTCAAGATCATCCATTTTATTCCTTATGCTGCGTGCATTTAAATACAACACTCTCAGTCCAGCATTTGTTGCTTTCTGTTTTAATTGCACCACGACTCCATTGCCCTGTAACTCAAGCCACTGGCTTTGATTAAGCTTTATCTCCTCCCCGTTCTTTCTCTAATCGCTGTTGCATGCTATCTTTGATTTATTTCTGATTCCCCCTCCCTCAGCCCAATCTCCCCGGTTCCCATCTCCCTGCCAAATTAGTTAAAACCTTCACTAAAAGCTTTATTAAATGTGCCCGCTGGGATATTGGACCACTTCAGCTTCAAGTGTAATCCAACCCTTATATACCTGTCTTAACTCCCCCGGAAGAGGCCCCAGTGATCCAGAAATCTGAAGCCCTGTCTCTGTACACAAGTCTCCCAGCCACACATTAATAAGCCTGATCATGCTATTCTTTCATCGCTAGCACGTGGCACAGGCAGCAATCCTGAGATTACTACCCCAGAGGTCCACAGGGGTCTGTGTTGGTAACGTTTCTGTTTACGTTCTGTGTCAATGCATCGGATGACAGTATTGATGGGCCTGTGGCCAAATTTCCCCATGAAGTCGAATATTGAAAGGACTGGACAGAGAGGTCGTGGATGGCTATAGTATCTGGTTATCACAATGCCATAAATACGACTTAAATATACGAACGATAGGCTTGCGCCGCGGCTTGAGATTCTAAATTGGAGAATGGTGCTTTATTCACAAAATCCTCATAGCCCACAGTGTCTGTGTAATAAAACACGCCAGTGCAGCCCCACAGTGCACTATGTACTGATCGCAAAGCTACGAAATTGCATGTGAATAGCCTTGCATGTGAATAGCCTCCTCTCCCCCAACTCCACTCTTTCTGCATCACCAGCAGACTGGGACATCTCACATTTCGCTGCCTCCGCCAGGACATTACACGGTGAACAACTGTGGTCAGGGACAGAGACTGATCTCTGGGGTACTCCAAAAGTTACCTCCTTCCAGTCTGAAAACGACCCACTCATCCAGCCACACACTACCGGCAGTTCATCGATCTCCAACGAAAAAACCTAATCACCTACTCTCGATGTTCAATACAATTGCTGACTCTGAGCTTACCTCCGACAGATCCCGGGAGGGACATGATAATCAGAAAGTCTCCAGTCGCAGCCGTGTAAATAAAATGTGATCTTGGTAGGTGTGGCCAATGCTCAGAATGCGAAGGAAACAGACAAACTGAGCCAAGTCACAGACTGATGAAGGGGAGGAATGATGCACTCTGATACAGAGAGGGAAGCAGTGAGTTTGATATTGTGCCTGATGACGGAACTGTAGCTAGTTAGAAGATGAAGTCTTGTTCCTCCAAATTGTTTTGAGCTCTGACAGTGTTTTTATCAGAAGGCACCATGGAGACAAAAATGATCTGAGTTGAAATGTTGTCCTTCACCCACTGACGTACTTTATAAACCTTTAACAGTGCAGAATTGTCTAAAGGTTTATGTATGAGAATCACAAGCACAACATCACGTTAGTTCCGTTGTATCTGTCAGTTTACCAATGCATCAAAGCCGCCTTTCGTTGAATGTGTAGTTGGAGATGCTGGAGAAGACAACGATCCACTCGCTACAAGGAGAGCACGATCACATGTCGATGTCCGTGATCTGATTCGATACATTGCCATGGCGTTGTTAGCAGTGAGATTTCATTTTGTGAGGGATTCAGCAGCACGGGGAAGCAGTCGTTCACCTGATCCGTGTGTGTGAAGAGACTCATTCAGTTAACCCAGCTAGTGATGCTCCGGTGAGGTCACAACATATACAGGTCACGTTAGTGTCTAGAGTGAGCAAAGACTTTTACTCAATTATCCCAGCTGCTGCAACACCAGCAATTTCACATCAGGGAGGAAGTTGAAATCAGCTTCGTGTTAAATGGTTAACCATCACAGTGACAGAGGCAGCTGCAGGTTCATGAGGGACTGTTACTCTCAGAATCTGCAGTTCTTGCGGCTGCTCATCGCATCCAGGACTGAACCCTGGTCACTGAGCAGTGATGGAGTCCATTCTGCTGATGTTCGCCTGAAATTAGATTGGTGTTTAATATTGTGCATCTGTGAAAGATAAATCAGTTCTGTGTCAGATCCCGTGTCTCAGGTACTTCCTATCTCTGCCACACTCTTGATGACCACAAGAGGCCACTCGGCCCATCTGGTCACTGCCCATGTTTCTATTCCATATCAGTATATCAAAATCTCTCGCTGACGTTCCCCTCTCACTCTCCCTGTGATTACAGGTTGCAACTAGTCACCACTCTGTCAGAGAAGAGATTTCCCTTTAATTTCATAGAAGCATATAAATCTAGAACGCATTACAGGCCCTTCGGCCCACATTGTTGTGCCAACCATGTAACCTACTCTAGAAACTGGCTAGAATTACCCTACTGCACAGCTGTCTATTGTTCTGGACTCCATGTACCAATCTAAGAATCTCGTAGAATACCCTATTGTATTCGCCTGCACCATCGTCACCGGTAGTGCATTCTGCACACATTCTTTGTGTAAAAAGCTTGCTCTGACATTTCCCTTGCAACTACTCCCAAGCAACATAAAGCCATGCCCCCTCATGTTAGCCATTTCCACCCTGGGGAAAAGACTGTGGCTTTCCATATGATCGATGTCCCTCATAATTTTATCTACCTGCATGAGTTTCTCTTGGCTGAATAAGACGATGGGCTCACTGTAGCTTTGACGTTCTACAACGCTCTGGATTAAGGTGGTGAAACCCTTTCCTCCCTGCACTTTTCAATGTTTTGTGTCATTTTCACTCATTTCAAAGCGCTGTGCCTCGGACAGATGGGCTGTTGCAATGCACTTCTAAAGTTTGGCAGCAGATTAGCGAGTGAATCTTCGATGGAACAGAGTCAGAAACTAACGAGTTGTCAGCCTGAGTCAGGGCGTTGTTGCTCCAGAGAGAGAGATGGGGCCTGGAGTTTACGACGGAGAGAAGGAAGAGGAACCAGACCAGCAGGATGTGGCTACAAATGAAAGATCAGAAAAATTTTGAAACTGCTTAATCGAAAACAAAAAGGTGGTAAATTTCTGCAAATTACTGGTGGAAATCAACAGATGGGGCAGCAAATATGGAGTGGAATAAATAGCAAAGTTTAGGCCGAGCCCGTTCAGCATGTCTGGACTGTTACTCTTCTGCTTAATTGCTGACTGAACTGCAGAGTTCCTCCAACATTTTGTGTGAGTGTGTCTCTGTATTTCCAGCAACTGCAGAATCTCTTGTGTTTCATATCTGCATTTGTAAGAAGGTTCTACTTCGGCGTTAAACACGCGGAAAGCTTGGCGATATTAATTGTATTGTTCATGGGAGCTGCTTTCTGCGTTAAAAGAGCTGCTGAGTTTTCTACACAAAAAAAAATCTGAGCTCTGGACATTGAACTGGTACTTGCTGAAACACTTAATGGCACCGTGATTTCCCAGAAAGCTCTGCGTAACAATTTTCGTCCTCGCTGAAGCTCCGAACCAATGCGCAGGCGTCATGGATGCGGAAGTTCTCTACTATTGCGCCTGCGCGCAGTACACAAAGGCCTCAGAAGGATCGTAGAAGGTAAGAAAACATCTCCGGCTCGGAGATTTCAACACCGAGTAAAGGGCAATTGCTTTGACCTGCGGACACCATTGCGCGCAATTCTGCGACAGTCCTGCTCTCTACCCTCTCTCTCAGCCCCACGATTTGCACACGGGCTCCGGGGATCTTCCCGCTGATGAGGGAATGGGAACCAACAGAGCTGAGCTCCAGCTATCTAAACGCAAGGATTAGGAACTTGGAGAACGGGAACAAAATATTTTACTTAAAAAAATCAGTAAAGAAAATCAGTTTTGTTCTACTTCCAGCCACAAACAAGAGAAAATCTGCAGATGTTGAAAATGCCGAGCAACACGCACAAATTACATTCACAAAATGCTGGTGGAATGCAGCAGGCCAGGCAGCATCTATGGGAAGAAGTGCAGTCGACGTTTCGGCCGAGACCCTTCTTCCGGACTAACTAAAAGAAAAGATAGTAAGAAATTTGAAAGTGGGAGGGGGAGTGCGACGGGGAAATCTGAAATGATAAGAGAAGTCAGGAGGGGAGGGATGAAGCTAAGAGCTGGAAAGGTGATTGGCAAAAGGAATCCGGAGCTGGAGAAGGGAAAGGATCATGGGACGGGAGGCCAGGGGAGAAAGAAAGTTGGAGGGAAGCACCAGAGGGAGATGGAGAACAGATAGAGTGATGGGCAGAGAGAGAGAAAAAGGGAGGGGCGTGAAATAAATAGATCAGGGATGGGGTAAGGAGGAGAGGAGAGGCATTGACGGAAGTTAGAGAAATCAATGTTCATGCCGTCAAACTGGAGGCTACCCAGACAGAGTATAAGGTGTTGTTCCTCCAACCTGAGTGTGGCTTCATCTTGGCAGTAGAGGACGCCTTGGATAGACATATCAGAATGGGAAAGGGACGTGAAATTAAAGTGTGTAGCCACTGGGAGATTCTGCTTTCTCTGACGGACATAGCTAGGTGTTCAGTGAAACAGGCTCCCAGTCAGCCATACTCAGGAACAACAACATATTCCGTCTGGGTAGCCTCCAACTTGGTGGCATGAACATTGATTTCCCTAACTTCCATTAATGCCCCTCCTCCCCTTCTTACACCATCCCTTATTTATTTATCACCCCTCCTATTTTACTCTCTCTCTGCCTCTCTCACAATCACTCTTAGCCTGTTCTCCATCTCCCTCTGGTGCTCTCCCCCCTTTTCTTTCTCCCCAGGCCTCCCATCCAATGATCCTTTCTGTTCTCCAGCTGTGTATGCCTTTGCCAATCACCTTTCCAGCTGTTAGCTTCATCCCTCCCCTCCTGTATATCCTTCCAGATATCACCCTCCCCTTCCCACTTTCAAATCTCTTACCATATTGTCTCTCAGTTAGTCCTGACGAAGGGTCTGGGCCTGAAACTTCGACAGTACTTCTCCCTATAGATGCTGCCTGGCCTGCTACGTTCCACCAGCATTTTGTGTGTGTTGCTTGAATTTCCAGCATCTGCACATTTCCTCTTGTTTGCGTTTTTAAACACACACAAATTGCTGGAGGAACTCAGCATTAGTACTCTTTTCCATAGATGCTGCCTGGCCTGCTGAGTTCCTCCAGCATTTTGTGTGTGTTGCATGTTCTATCCCCTCTTGTTCTGGACCTTTCTACCCGTGAGAACATGTTTTGACCCATTCTCTCTGGGTACATAATGATATCAGACACCTTTGCCCTGGGCAACAAGTATCTTTCACATCACAAACATGCCAGACTCCAATGGGACAAACTGCTGCCCTTCCCTTCATAATGGGAATGGGACGTGAAATTAAAGTGTGTGGCCGCTGGGAGATTCTGCTTTCTCTGACGGACAGAGCGTAGTTGTTCAGTGAAACAGTCTCCCAGACAGCCATACTCAGTTTGCAGGAACAAGAACTTATATTCCGTCTGGGTAGCCTCCAACTTGGTGGCATGAACATTGATTTCCCTAACTTCCATTAATGCCCCTCCTCCCCTTCTTACACCATCCCTTATTTATTTATCACCTTTCTGGCTCTTAGCTTCATCCCTCTCCTCCTGTCTTCTATCCTTTCAGATATCACTCTCCCCTTCCCACTTTCAAATCTCTTACCATCTTTTCTCTCAATTAGTCCTGACGAAGGGTCTGGGCCTGAAACGTCGACAGTACTTCTCCCTATAGATGCCGCCTGGCCTGCTGAGTTCCACCATCATTTTGTGTGTGTTGCTTGCTCTATCCCCTCTTGTTCTGGACCTTTCTACCCACAAGAACATGTTTTGACCCATTTTCTCTGGGTACATAATGATATCAGACACCTTTGCCCTGGGCAACAAGTAGCTTTCACATCACAAACATGTCAGACTCCAATGGGACAATCTGCTGCCCTTCCCTTTATATTCATTGGCATTGCCACCAATGGGTTCACCACCATCAGTTACCTGGGGGAGGGTTCAGGTGAAATATTTATGTCCAATACAGAAACTGGTGTTACCTGTGTGTATTGTGGCGATGCAAAGGTTGCTGGAGAATTTGGAAGTGGGGAGAAGTGGAGTGATTTTTGGAAATCTGACTTTTTTTAAGCGTCATTTAGCAAGCAAATCAGATATGGATGGGGTGCAAAAGCTGAAGTGAGAAAATCCTTCATAACCCTCGACAGTGCAGATGAACTGAATCAAAGTTCTTACTGATAGTGATTTGCTAGCTGTTAAAATATATACCTCTCTATTTAAAATTCAGTACGCACATGTTGTTGTCACTGGGTAAAACTTGCACAGCACACGATTTTGCAGCACACTGGTCATTACAAATTAGACAGCGCATTGGTAGGAAGGTGGGGAGACTTTCTGTGTCGTTGATGTCCTCATGTACAAGATGTGCATCCAGCTGCAGCTTGTAACCTTGCACGCTAGGGAGTTGCTGGAAATGGATGAATTCCAGATCATTTGGGAGTCCAGGTGGGTGACAGATATGATATGAAGAGAGATGAGTTGCACTGAGAGTTAGGAAGGGGAACGAGGTTAAAAAGCAATCACAGAATACTCTTATGGCCATCCCACACAACAACAGGTTGTTAGAAACTGTTGGTGGGGGTGATTACTGAGCAGAGGAAAGTCAAATGGGTGATAGGGGATTGGTTAGTTGGGTATTAAAACTAGCAGAAGTCTAATATCTTAGTGGTTAAGGCTTGCTAGTGCTAGAGTGTGGTGGGAAGGGGGGGTCGGGGTGGGTGGTTAAACTAAAGTTGCAGGGGGGATTGGAGTCAGAATGCCAGAACAGACAGTGGAGAGGCTGAATTGAAATTACTTATATCCTTCACGTACATGAGGAATAGAAATCTTTACATTACATCTCCATCTAAATGTGCAATGTGCAATTTATAGTAACTTATAATAAATAGTTTGTAAATAGGACAGTCATTATAACAGAAATACAATTGTATCAGCATGAATTAATCAGTCTGTCGACCTGGTGGAAGATGATGTCCAGAAGCCTGTTGAGCCTGGCTTTTATGCTGTGGTACCATTTCCCAGATGATAGCAGCTGGAACAGTTTGTGGTTGTGGTGAGAAACATCCTTGGTGATGTTTATGCCGAGGAACTTAAAGCTGTTCATTCTGTCAACCCCAGATCCATTGATGTCAAGAGGGGTTAGCCTGTCTCCATTCCTTCTGTAGTCCACAACCAGTTCCCTTGTCTTTGTGACATTGAGGGATAGGTTGATTTCTTGAAGCCCAGACAGATGTTGTTCAGACAAAGTCAGCAATCAAAAGGTTGAGCATGGTGCGCTGAATGTGCTGAGCTGTGTATATCACAATGCAGGAAGCATCATAGAAAAGCCAGTTGAGCTGAGGGCATGGAATCAAGATGTTGTAGCCAATACTGCGACTTGCTTGCACTCACCAGACTGAGTGATTTAGAGGAAAAAATTTGTAGAGAGATTGCAATCCATGCTAATAAACAAATGTTGATATAGTAAGTGATTTTAACATTCCAGATATTGACTGGGTCTCCCATGCTGTAAAAAGACTAGCTGGGGTGGAGTTTGTCAAATGTGTCCTTAATCAGCATGTAGAATTTCCAACATAGGAGTGTGCAATTAGCTATCAGAAATGATCTAGCGACAGAAATTACTGTATGGGAACACTTTGAATCTAGTGATCATAATGCTATGAGATTCCAACTAAATATGAAAAAAATGGTCTGGAACACAGGTTGAGATTCTAAATTGGAGAAAGGTCAATTTTGATGGTATCAGAAAGGATCTGAGAAGTGTGGTTTGGGACAGGCTGTTTTCTGGCAAAGATGTACTTGGTAAGTGGGAGGCCTTCAGAAGTGAAATTGTGAGGGTGCAGTGTTTGTATGTGCCTTCCAAAATAAAAGTTGAAAGTTAACTGGTGTAGGGAACCTCGGTGTTCAAGAGATATTGAGGCCCCAGATATTTTGTTCCTCAAAATCCCTCAGTCTGTTGGGTGCAGCCAAGACTCATTAATGACTACCAATCATAATTCAATGTCCTGAGCATATCTGATTTTAATTTTTCAGTTCTCTTCTGTTTGTTACTAAAAGCTTTCCAATAGTTTTTGTTCTATTATTTGCGCTCTCTTTGCCTTTTATGTTGAATTTGGCTTCTCATTTCAGCCACGGTTGTGTCCTCCTGCCTTTCCAATGTTTCTGCTTCTTTGGGATGTATTGATCACTCAGCTCCTGAATTGCTCCGAGAACCTCTAGCCATTGCTGCTCCATCGTCATTCCTACCAGTCTCCCTTTCCAATCAAGTTTGGCCAGCTTCTCTGACATAGGGGCATGGAGAAGTTCCGTGAAACAGGCCATTCGACCCTTCTAGGCAATCACACAATATTTAAACTCTCTAGTGCCACATCCTGCACTGGGGCCACTGCCCTCCGTACTCCTACCATCCAGGTACCTATCCAAGCTTCTCTTAAATGGTGAACTTGAGCTGGTCTAAACCACTTGTGCTGGCAACTCATCCCACACTCTCATGGCCATTTCATTAAAGAGCTTTTCCACATGTTCCCCTTTAAATTTTTGCCCTCCCCACTTACCCATGACCTCTGGTTGTCATCCCACCCAACCTGAGTGGAAAAAGCTGTTTGCATTCACCCTATCTGTACCTTCATAATTGTGTATATTTCTAATGAATCCAGAAAGCAATGTATAATTTCCCTGTTTATGTTTAGAGTCTTTTTTTAGGTTGTATAAGATGATGACAGGCATTGATCATGTCTATAGCCAGAGGCTTTTCCCAGGGCTGAAATGGTTAACACGAGGGGGCACAGTTTTAAGGTGCTTGAAAATATGTACCAAGGGGACGTCAGGGTTAAATTTTTCTCACAGAGATTGGCTAATGCGTGGAATGCTCTGCCAGCAATGGTGGTAGAGGCAGATAAAATAGGTTCTTTTAACAGCCTCTTAGATGGGTACATGGAGCTTATAAAAATAGAGGGCTATGTGTTAGGGAAATTCTTGTCAGTTTCTAGAGTAGGTTACATGGTGGGCAAAACTTTGTGTCCTGAAGGGTCTGTAGATTTCTGTGTTCTATGTTAAACAGCGAAACAACATTGGTTGTTCTCCAATCCTCTGATACCTTCTCCTGTCACCAAGGATGATTTAATTGTCTCTACTAGGGCCCCGACAATTTCTGTACTTGCCTACTGTAGGGTCCGAGAGAATCACCTTGTCATGCCCTGGAGATCAGTCCACCCTAATCTGCCTCAGGATAGCAAACATCTCCTCTTCTTTAATCTGTACAGGGTCCACGGTTTTAATGCCACTTTTCCACAGTCCCATAGAACCATCATCATCATCAAATAATGATGACAAAGATATTTCAGCTCTCCCCCATCTGCTTTGGTTCCACACGTGGATTGCCATTCTGGTCTGCCAGAGGACCAACTTTATGCCTTGCAATCCTTTAGCTCTTAATCTATCTCTAGAATCCATGAGGATTATCTTTAATCTTTTCTGTGAGGGCAATCTCATGCCTTCTTTTTGCCATCCTGATGTATTTCTTATTTGTTGTCATGCATGAGTTATCTTCCATAGGAACCTCCCTACCTATCCCTGTTATGCGACAGGGTGCTTCACCAGGGTCTCAATATCTCATTAAAACCAGTTTCTATCTTTTCTGACAAGCACATACCCATTTTGTACTATGAAAATTTTGCTTTGAAGGCCTCACATTTACCAAGCACACCTTTGCCATAAAGCAGCCTGTCCCAGTCCACATTTGCCAGATCCTAGTGTCATAATTCCAGGTGTTCTTCCATGCCCCGAATACATCCGCCTTTATTACGATGCTCCATGTACTGAAGTATACAGGGCTCAGCATAGTCACTGTACCATGCTCAACTTTTTCATTCCTGACTTTGTCTGAGGTCTGAACATCATCTGTCTCCACAACCCCTCCACTATCTGTTATTCAAACTCCCATTCCCCCTGCAAATTTAGTTTAAAGACACCCGACCCCCAGCTCCCACCATGCAGCTCTATCACCCCTTTGACTTCCATCTCCCAGATCAAAATAAAGTAGGTGCATACCAGGTACAGACAAATAGGAACAAATGGGGTACTTATGAAGTACAGGAAATTAAAGTGAACATTTATAAAATAAATAAAAGAAGGCATGAGGTTGCCCCAGCAGACAAGGTGAAGGTGAATTCTCAGGGACTCTGCAGATATATTAAGAGCAAAATGATTGCACGTGGAAAATTAATCCTGTAGAAGACCAGAATGGTAATCCATATGAGGAGACAAGAGAGATGGGGGAGATTTTAAATAATATTCTTACATCTGTATTTACAAAGGAGACAGACACAGAGCCTATAGAAGTGAGGCAAAGCAGTATCAACTTCATGGACCCTGTACAGATTACAGAGGTGGAGGTGTTTGCTGTCTGAAGGCAAATTACCATGGATAAATCCCCAGGGCCTGACAAATTGTTTCTTGGGACACTGCGGAAGACAAGTGCAGAAACTGTCAGGGCCCAAGCACAAATATTGAAATCATCTTTATTTACAGGTGAAGGACTGGAGGATTGGAAAACAACCAATGTTGCTCCGCTGTTCAAGAAAGTCTCTAAAAATAAACTAAGAAATTGTATGTTGGTGAGCTTGACATCAGTAGTTGGAAAGTTATTGGAACACATGTGCACAAACCAGGTATATAAGTATTTGAATAGATGTGGACTGAACAAGGATAGACAGCATGGTTTTGTGCATGGTGGGTCATGTCTAACCAATCTTATAGAGTCTCTCGAGGATGTTATCAGGAAAGTGGATGAGGGTAAGACAGTGGTTGTTGACGACATGGACTTCAGCAAGGCACTTGACAAGGTCTCGTATGGGAGGTTGATCAAGAAGGTTTAGTCACTCAACATTCAAGATGAGATAGTAAATTTGATGAGACATTGGCTTTGGGAGAAGCCAGAGTGTGGTATCAGATGGTTGCCTCTCTGACCGGAGGCCTGTCACTAGCAGTTGCCATAGTGATCAGTGATGGATCTGTTGTTGTTTGTCATCTATATCAGGAATCTGGATGATAACATGGTTAGCTGGATCAGCAATTTTGTGGATGAAACCAAGACTGGGGATTCAGTGGACTCGAGAAGACTAACATGGCTTGCAGTGTGATGCAGATCAGCTGGGAAAATGGGTTGAGAAATGGAAAAGGGAATTTAATGGAGAGAAGTGTGAGGTGTTGCACTTTGGTAGGACCTACCAGGGTGGGTCTTACGCAGTGACTGGTTGGGCACTGAGGAGTGTTGTAGAAGAAAGTGGTGTCACAGTTCAATTGGGACGGAAAGAAAAAATTTGGCACATTGACCTTCATAAACCAAAGTACTGAGTACGGGAGATGGATGTTATGTTGACTTTGCACAAGAGATTGGTAAAGCCTATGTACAATGTCCTGGGTATGTTACTCAAAATGGCCTCTTTGGTTTGTTACAAGTAGGAATGTTTCTTTGTCGGATAAGTGTTTCTCTAGCCGTTGTTTCACTTTAGAATGGCTGATATGGTAATTGTATTCATTTGTTAATCAATGGGGAATGTCATTGTGTCTTGTGATGCTGGGAACTTGGGAGAGGGGTTTTCGCGGGTTTTTTTGGGAGAGGCCGAGGAAGACATGGAAGAAGGTGGACGTGTGCTGGACTGCTCGTAAGACCACCGGGGTGGTCCCAGGTGCGACGGCCGGATGGGTCGATTGGTTCGTTGATTGAGCTCCAACGAGTGCACTAAACAGACTGAACTTTGATAAGTGGCGCCTTTTGTTTTTTTTCCTTGTGTATATATATTGTATTGCTTACTACTCTTTTTAATTTTAGTAAACTCTTTAAAGTGTATTTCATAACGGTATTTGTTGTGGATTTGATACTGTTGGCGGGCTCGAGGCGTAAACTCGATTCTCACAGCACCTGCGTGTACGGGAGGTGGGTTGGAGAGTGGCTGGATCCCTTTTTCCCCTAGACATATACCAGCCTGTGGGTAAGTGTTACATTTGTGGGGTGCTCGTCCCGGATTGGATTGTCAGGGGCTGTGGAGTCGCGCAGGCAGCAGAGGAAGATGGACAGAGATAAGTTTGTTTGTTGGTGCCAGTTTGAAGATGTACCGGTACAGTACGCATGCGTAGTGAGCGGAGTGGATTTTCGAGTTTCAGGAGACGTGGTAGTGAGGGGTTTACGTTCGGTGAAGGGTATTGGGCAGGTAGAATTGGTAGCTAGACGGTGTGGTAAAGAGGTGGGGTCTAGCTGGGTGTTGGTTCGTACGAGTGCTGAAGTCAGGACAGTGGGACTGCCGGCGACGGTCAGTGTACCGGGGGAGGCGGGCCCGTGGGGGCTCCACTTCTACAAGGATGAGGCTGAGGAGACATCGGGGGAAGAGTTAGAGCTAGAGGTGGACCCCAAAGAGGTGCCCGGCACTAGTAAAGGGAGGTGGGAGGAGGGAGTCGTGACTAAGCCCCGCTCCCCAGGTAGGGTGGAAGTCTCGGAGCTGGCAGCCGCACTTTATTCCCTGGTGGGGGTGGCCGAGAGGCCACGGCTGAAGCTGGGGGTGTTCTCCGGAGCCAAGCCTACTCCGGATGGGGAGGTGGACTATGAGACCTGGATCGAGCATACGTCTTTGATGTTAGAGGAGTGGCCAGGTTCAGAGGAGGAGAAGAGGCAGCGATTGCTGGGAAGTTTGAGGGGTTTAGCAGCCACAACCATCCGGGAGTTGAAAGCTGAGAAGCCTGGGGCCTCAGTGGAGGACTGCCTAGAAGTTTTGGAGGGAGCGTTTGGGTTGTCAGGGGAACCCTGGCTGCTTTTAGCAGAGTTTCAACGCCTGGAACAATGGAGAGGGGAAAAGCTCTCCGAGTACATATTTAGGATGGAGGGGATGCTCTCGGGGCTGTGGCGCCGAGGGGTAGTGAAGGCGACTGACGTGGCTAGCGTGAGGATGAGTCAGCTATTCAGTGGCTCTCTGGAGGAGGACAAGGTGGCGTGGACTATCCGGCAGGCTTATAGGAAAGGTCCCCCTCCATCCTTCGGGCAACTGATTAGAGAGGTGCGAGAGGAAGAGAGAGCATTGGGGCGGAAAAGGGGCACGGGCCTACGGGAGCGATCCTCAGCGATACAGGAAGTGGTGGCTGAGTGGAGGAATGACAAACCCCCGGGGAGTAGGGAACCCCCTTTGGAGGGGAGGGACAGGGGAGGTACCTACTCTCAGGGGCGATCAGTGCAGTGGATTGGGAGCAGGAGCCGTCCTGGGAGAGGAGGGGCAGCCGGCAGTGTGTGCTTTAACTGTGGGAAAGAGGGGCATTTCAGGCGGGACTGTGAAAGGCCAAGGGTGTGCTATAGCTGTTGAGAGGAGGGTCACTTTAGGTGGGATTGTGAGAGACAAGGAGTCCCGCGGAGGACAAGCCCCCCTGCGACTAAGAAGGGAGAGGTGTCGGGGAAACTTAGGAGAGGCTCAGTGAGGGAATGGACTGGAGCCTCTGGAGGAACACGTTCCCAGAGATCAGCCGGAAGACCACCGGGTGCCCACGCCTCTGTTCCGGATGGGCTGGTAGGACCCCGTGCCAGTGTGGGTCTACGGATAGAGGGAGTTTACGCAAAAGCCGTTCTTGATACTGGATCGCAGGTGACCTTATTGTACCGGTCTTTCTACAATCAACATCTAAAGCATTTGCCCGTAACACCATTTGACGCCCTGCAGATTTGGGGTGTGAGCGAGGGTGACTACCCGTACGATGGGTACCTACCGGTGAGATTGGAGTTCTCGGAGGGCGATGTGGGAGTGTCGGAAGCTATTGAGACGTTGGTGTTGGTGTGTCCTGACCCGGTGGAAACCGGTGGTGCTGCCCTCCTGGTGGGGACTAACTCCCCAGTTGTGCGACGGCTCCTGGGAGCTTGTAAGGAGAAAGGGGGGGAAGACTTTCTGGAGACCCTCTCGGTGCATCCAGTGTTTCGAGCAGTGTTCGAAGAAGGGGTTGCCTCCCAAGGGCTGGACCCGGAGTGTAAACGAGGGACGGTGTGGTGTACGCAGGCGAGGCCCAAGGTGATCCAACCAGGGGAGGTAGCACTAGTGATGGGGACCCCCAGATTCCCAGGAGTGCCGACAGGAGAAGCCCTGTTAGTAGATGCCCCAGACGATCTTGAAGGGGAGACACGATTTCCGGCGGGGGCGCTGGTGAGGCCCGAAGTGCAGAGACCAGGGGTGGTACATGCGAGGCGTATAGCTATAAGTGTCAGGAACACCACGGCAAGAGAAATCACCTTTAAGAGGGGAATGCCGCTGGCACATCTGTTCCCGGTGACGGTAATGTCCAGCGCACTAGTGCGGACCCCTAACGGGGAGGGATCGGAGCATCGAAGGGAGCTGACCGCTGAAGCCTTTAACTTCGGGGATTCCCCAGTGTTGCCGGAGTGGAAACGCAGGCTAGTGGAGAAGATGCTGAAGATGGAAGCTGTTTTTTCTCGGGGCGAGTTTGATGTTGGCTGCTCCAAAAGCACTCGCCACACCATCCGGGTGACGGAGGACACCCCGTTCCGAGAGAGATCCCGGCGGCTGGCTCCGGCAGATGTTGAGGACGTGCGACAGCACTTGTGCAAGTTGAAGGAGGCCGGAATCATAGCTGAGTCTCGAAGTCCTTATGCGTCCCCAATAGTGGTGGCACGGAAGAAGAATGGGCGAGTGCGCATGTGTGTTGACTACAGGACGTTGAATCGGCGAACTGTCCCTGATCAATATACTGTCCCAAGAGTCGAGGATGCGTTGGCCTGCCTGAGCGGTGCAAAGTGGTTCAGTGTGCTGGATTTAAGAAGTGGGTATTACCAGATCCCGATGAGTGCGGCCGATAAAGAGAAGACCGCTTTTATCTGCCCACTGGGGTTCTTTCAGTTCGAACGAATGCCCCAAGGCATATCCGGAGCCCCAGCCACCTTCCAGAGGCTCATGGAGAGAACTCTGGGGGATATGAATCTGTTGGAGGTGCTGGTGTACCTGGACGATTTGATAGTGTTTGGATCGACTTTGGAGGAACATGAGGAGAGACTGTTGAAGGTGTTGGGCCGGCTTAATGAAGAAGGGTTGAAGCTTTCCCTGGACAAATGCCAGTTCTGCAAGTCGTCGGTTAACTACATTGGCCATATCATTTCGCGAGAAGGAGTGGCTACTGATCCAACCAAGATAGAGGCTGTGACCACCTGGCCGAGACCCCAAAAAGTGGGTGCTCTGCGCTCATTTTTGGGGTTCTGTGGGTATTACCGGCGATTTGTGAAAGGATACGCCAAAGTGTGTCACCCGTTAACTCAGCTGTTGTGTGGCTATCCCCCGGTGGGGAAGAAGAGGACGGGGAACCAGAGGCAGGATGCTGGAGGATACTGGAACCCGGCGGAACCTTTTGGCTCGAGATGGGATGATCAATGTGAAGAGGCGTTCCGATCTTTGAAAAGGGCACTGACCCAGGCCCCGGTGTTGGCTTTTGCCGATCCCCAGAAGCCATATGTGCTGCACACGGATGCCAGCCGAGAGGGTCTCGGGGCTGTTCTGTACCAGGAGCATGGCAAAGCATTGAGGCCGGTAGCCTTTGTCAGCCGAAGCTTGTCGCCATCGGAGAGAAACTATCCCACTCACAAGTTGGAGTTCCTGGCGCTGAAGTGGGCGGTGGTGGACAAGCTGGGCGATTACCTTTACGGAGCCAAGTTTGAGGTGAGAACGGATAACAATCCTCTCACTTATATTTTGACTTCGGCGAAGCTGGATGCCACAGGACATCGGTGGCTGGCGGCATTGTCGGTATATGATTTCAGCCTGAGGTACCGCCCCGGAAGCAAGAATATCGATGCGGATGCATTGTCTCGTCGGGAGCCGGGGGAGGAGGAGAAGGACGAGGAGTGGGAGAGTGTCCCTGCCCCTGGAGTGAAGGCGATGTGTCAGTTTGTTATCACCGTGAAGGCCGAGGGAAGAGGGAGGCTGGAACGAGCCGTGGACCATTTGGGGGTTTTTGACGACGCCATACCCCTAGTTTACTGTGACCTGACCGCTCTGGGGACTAAACAGTTGCCGGAACTGAGTCCGGGGGAAGTGGCAACTGCTCAGCAAAATGACCCGGGCATTGGCACAGTGTGGAGAGCGGTCGAGAAGGGGGATGGGGCGTTGGCTGAGAAGGCGAAACACCCATACGTGCCTCTGTTGTTGAAGGAGTGGTCTCGGTTGAAGTTAAAGAACAAAATCTTGTACCGGGTAACAACGCCTCCGGACCAACCCCGCTGTTGGCAACTGGTCCTGCCAGAGGAGTATCACCAGACTGTACTCCAGGCCTTACATGATGATTCTGGACATTTGGGGGTGGAAAAGACATATGGATTACTCAAAGACTGGTTCTACTGGCCCCGGATGAGGGGGGACGTCGAAGAATACTGTAGGGGATGCCGTCATTGCATCCAGAGGAAGACCCTGCCAGCGTTGGCGGCTCCACTGTCGCACTTGCAGAGTGCGGGACCTCTGGACCTGGTATGTATGGATTTCCTGTCGATTGAGCCTGACACCAGCAACACCGCGAATGTATTAGTCATCACCGATCATTACACTCGCTATGCTCAGGCATTTCCCACCAAGGATCAGAAGGCGACGACAGTGGCGAAGGTGCTATGGGAGAAGTACTTTGTGCATTACGGCCTTCCCAGGCGAATCCATAGTGATCAGGGGCGGGACTTTGAGAGCCGCCTTATCCAGGAATTACTGACTATGCTTGGGGTTGAGAAATCCAGGACTACCCCTTACCACCCACAGGGAGATCCTCAGCCAGAGAGATTCAACAGGACCCTGTTGGATATGCTTGGGACGCTGGAGATTGGGCAGAAAAGCAGGTGGAGTCGTCATATTGGACAATTGGTTCACTGTTACAATTGTACTCGCAATGAGGCTACAGGGTATTCACCCTATTATCTGATGTTTGGGCGGGAAGCGAGGTTGCCCATTGACGTGTGTTTTGGAGGTGGAGTGGGTGAATTTCCCGGGAAGTCCCATCTAAAGTACGTGTCCGACATGAAGAGGGAGTTACAGCGGGCGTACGAGTTGGCCGAGGCGGCGGCTACCAAACAAAATCAGCGGAATAAGATGCGGTATGATCGAAAGGTGAAGTTTGTACAATTATTACCGGGCGACCGGGTCCTTTTACGGAATTTGGGACTCCCTGGTAAGCACAA
This sequence comes from Hypanus sabinus, assembly GCF_030144855.1. Classification (NCBI taxonomy): domain Eukaryota; kingdom Metazoa; phylum Chordata; class Chondrichthyes; order Myliobatiformes; family Dasyatidae; genus Hypanus; species Hypanus sabinus. The sequence continues at coordinate 59,496,787 of NC_082706.1, read as the reverse complement.
GTTGGCAGATCGATGGGCGGCCAGCCCCTATGTAATAGAGAGCCAGATGCCGAACCTGCCAGTTTACCGGGTGAAACCCGAGGATGGAAAAGGGCCTATCAAGGTACTCCATAGGAATCACCTGCTGCCACTGGGTCAAGCGGTGCAGGTGGATAAGGAGCCCGAGTGGGAGGTTACGCCCAGTACAAGGACTCTGCGAGGGAGCGGAGAACGGGAAGAGCCCGCTGCTGAAGAGCGGGGACGGGTCCCTCACTCGGGAATGGCTACCGATTCAGAGGAGGACGACTCAGATGAGTGGGACCTGTTCCCATTCGCTAGTGCTCCAGTACCAGGAGAGGAGGCTCCTGGCCCTTCCCATACTGAATTGGGTGAGAGGAGGGAAGGTCTTGAGGGTCAGATGGAGAGGCAGCCTACATTGGTGGGAGAGAGGGTGGAATCTGAGCGTGAGCCGGAGAGATCTCGGGTGAGGGAGGACCCCTGTGAGGAAGGGGGTGCGGGTCTGTCAGGTAGACCTGGGGTGTCCGAGACAGTGGGTTCGCAGGTGACGAGGGAGCCCAGTGGGGCAGAAGGGGTATGGAGATCTCAGAGGATTAGGCGCCCCCCAGAGCGGTTGACATATGTGGTACCGGGAGAACCGAGTGTGATTTCTACTGCTCTGGGTAGTTATGTCATTGCCTTCTGCACCTGGGTTGGGTTTTGTGTGTTGCAAGAAGCTTTGGGGACCTCTAGTAATGCCATGAGGGCATGACATTTGCTGGTGGGGAGAGAATGTACAATGTCCTGGGTATGTTACTCAAAATGGCCTCTTTGGTTTGTTACAAGTAGGAATGTTTCTTTGTCGGATAAGTGTTTCTCTAGCCGTTGTTTCACTTTAGAATGGCTGATATGGTAATTGTATTCATTTGTTAATCAATGGGGAATGTCATTGTGTCTTGTGATGCTGGGAACTTGGGAGAGGGGTTTTCGCGGGTTTTTTTGGGAGAGGCCGAGGAAGACATGGAAGAAGGTGGACGTGTGCTGGACTGCTCGTAAGACCACCGGGGTGGTCCCAGGTGCGACGGCCGGATGGTTCGATTGGTTCGTTGATTGAGCTCCAACGAGTGCACTAAACAGACTGAACTTTGATAAGTGGCGCCTTTTGTTTTTTTTCCTTGTGTATATATATTGTATTGCTTACTACTCTTTTTAATTTTAGTAAACTCTTTAAAGTGTATTTCATAACGGTATTTGTTGTGGATTTGATACTGTTGGCGGGCTCGAGGCGTAAACTCGATTCTCACAGCACCTGCGTGTACGGAAGGTGGGTTGGAGAGTGGCTGGATCCCTTTTTCCCCTAGACATATACCAGCCTGTGGGTAAGTGTTACACCTAATTTAGAGTTTTGTGTGCAGTTTTGACCACCAACTTACAGGAAAAATGTAAAAGAGTTTGAAAGAGTTCAGAGACAATTTGCAAGGATGTTGTCAGGTCTGCTGGACTTGGGTTATAAATTGAGATTGAACAGGTCAGGGCTTTATTCCTTTGAATGTAGAAGAATAAGGGGAGATTTGATGGAGGTGTATCACCATTATGCGGGTTATAGATAGGGTAAATGCAAGCTGGCTTTTGCCACTGAGATAGGGTGGGACTACTAACTTTCACTCTAATTCCTTTCAACAGCTGTGCAGACCAATCATTCATCTGAGTAGGAGATATTTACCTGGCATAAAACTGTGTCACTTTAACAGTACAAAAAAGAAAATCCCAGCTGCACGTTAACAAATGCAATTTGCATGAGAATGTTTCGGTTACTGTGTGATCCAGGTACACATACAGCTCAGTGGGAACAGGGAATAATACCAATGGAGAGAGTGAAACTGAGCCAAGTCACAGACTGGAGATGGCAGAAATGCCAAATTCTATAAGAATAAGAGGCAGGAAGAGCATCAGAGAGTTTGATGGTCATTCCAGATACCAGCACTCTGCCCAGTTAGAAGATGATTTCTATCTCCAACTAGTGTTGAACCTCACTGTAACAGTGTGATACCAGATCACACCCTGGCAATTCAAGTGATCTCATCTGAAATGTTGTCCTTCAGCAATTAATGGATTTTTAAATCTTTTTACAGGTTAAAAATGACAAGGAATTTGTCTATGGGAATTCAAGAACAACACACCAGTTTTGCTAGCGCAATTTAGATATTGAAGAAGTGGAACGAGGGATTCACTCAGTCAGCTGACCAACTGGCATCCTCGCTATTTTACACAGAGAAAAGGCCGTTCACCTACTCAAGACAGAGGGAGTGGATTCACTCAGTCATTTCAACTGAAGGTATCAGCAAGTTCACACTGGGACAAGACCATTCATCTGTTCTGTGTGGGAGAAGGGATTCAGTCGGTCTTCCCATCTGTGGACACATCAGTCAGTTCATACTGGGCAGAGGCTGGTCATCTGCTGAAATTGTGGTGAAGGGTTCACTTGGTCATCTGACCCAATGGCTCACCAGCGAGTTCACACTGGGGAGAGGCCATTCACCTGCTCTGACTGTGGGAAGGGATTCACTTCCTCATCCAACCTACAGACTCATCAGCGAGTTCACACAGGAGAGAGGCTGTTCACCTGCCCAGACTGTGGGAAGGGATTCTCTTGCTCATCCAATCTACAGAATCACCAGCGAGTTCACACAGGAGAGAGGCCATTCACCTGCTCAGACTGTGGGAAAGGATTCACTCAGTTACCCCACCTACGGACCCACCAGAGAGTTCACACTGGAGAGAGGCGGTTCACCTGCTCATATTGTGGGAAAGGGTTCACTCAGTTATCCAACCTACAGAGTCACCAGCGGGTTCACACTGGAGAGAAGCCGTTCACCTGCTCAGACTGTGGAATGCGATTCAGTCAGTTATACAGTCTACAGAGTCACCAGCAAATTCACAATGGGGGGAGGCCATTCAATTGCTCAGAATGTGGGAAGGGATTCATTCGGTCATCTGATCTGAAGAGGCACCAACGAGTTCACACTGGGGAGAGGCCTTTCACTTGCTCAGAATGTGGGAAGGGATTCACTCGGTCAACTGATCTGCTGGCACACCAACGAGTTCACACTGGGGAGAGGCCATTCACTTGCTCAGAATGTGGGAAGGGATTCAGTTGGTCATCTGATCTGCTGGCACACCGACGACTTCACACTGGGGAGAGGCCATTCACTTGCTCAGAATGTGGGAAGGGATTCACTTGCTCATCCAACCTACAGAGTCACCAGCGAGTTCACACTGGGGAGAGGCCATTCAATTGCTCAGAATGTGGGAAGGGATTTACTCAGTCATCCAACCTACGAACTCACCAGCGAGTTCACACTGGAGAGAGGCCGTACACCTGCTCAGACTGTGGGAAGGGATTCGCTCGGTCAACTGATCTGATGACACACCAACGAGTTCACACTGGGGAGAGGCCATTCACTTGCTCAGAATGTGGGAAGGGATTCACTTGCTCATCCAGCCTACGGAGTCACCAGCGAGTTCACACTGGAGAGAGGCTGTTCACCTGCTGTGTGTGTGGGAAGGTATTCACACAATCATCTCATCTACTGAGACACCAGGAAGTTCACACTGGCTAGAGGCCATTTACCTGCTCAGATTTTGGGAAGAGATTCTCTCAGCCATTTCCAACAAATGTGCATCATTGAGTTGACACTGGAGAGAGGCCATGCACCTACTGTCAATGTGGGAAAGGATTCACTCAGTAACCTAACCTTGTGAAACACTACTGGGTTCACACTGGGGAGAAAGTTTTAATAGGTTTCATGCTGGATATTTGTCCATCATTGTTGCTGAATGAAATTTTACGAGTGACTGTCAGTGCTGAAATCTGCAATTATTGCTGCTGCTCACCACACCCAGTTCTGCACCCTGGTTACTGGACATGGGAGGAGTTTCTTCTGCTGCCTATTCACCTTTAATGGAACTGGCGTTTAATATTCTGTATCCGAGACAAATAAATCAGTTCCCTTTTAAACTCTGTGTCCGGTACTTAGTGAATTTTTAATACACCTAGTGTACAGGAGACAGTCAACTCAGGCCGGCTGGACCCTGCCGGTGATTCTGTTCCATGACAGTCCTTTTAAATCCTCCCCTTATGTTCACCTCATGCTCTGCCTGTGGTGATAGGCTGCAGTCACCACTCTGTGGGCGAAGAGGTTTCCTTTGAATTTTCTGCATACTGAGAAGTCGAGCTGACAGCAGTATTGTCTGAGATGTTCTTCGACCCTCTAATCTCTGGGCTGAGGAAGAATGACATTGGTAGTTAACCTCCTTAATCATGACACATTTCCACATTTTGGGTCATTTTTCCTGCTCCTAAAGTGTTCTTAGAAAGCACTACTGTGCTCTAAAGACTGAAAGCAGAATGGGAAGCCTTTAATTGGATGTTCATCGGAGCAGGGTCAGAAACCAGAGGCATATCTCCACAGGGCAGAGTTTGGGGTTCTCGACGATGGTCCGGGTCAGAACATATGATGAGGAGAAGGGAATCAGCAGTGGGGCGTGGCAGCGAGTGTCAGAGTAGCAATATTTAGAAGCTGATTGACAGGGAAAATAATTCACCTGTCTGATTGATGACACAAACAATGCCTGTTGTATGTTGCCCCTTTGGTTGAGGAATGTGTATGTTGGGAATGGTTTCATCTATTGAGATATAATAGATTATATCTCAATATAAATAGATTAAATATTCTATAGACATAATAGCTATACTGGGATATAAGCAGGTTGTTCCTACTTTATCCTGTAATATTATATCCAGATAGTTATTATGGATTGTCTTATCTGAAATAATGTATTGATTAGCATATAATTAGTAAGATTTTGACTCTAAAACTGGATCAGGCTTGAATTTATGGAGCCTTTATGAAGTGATGGAGGGCATTAATCAGGTTGTATTTTAAAGCAAGATTTTGGTGAATGGTATTTGCCACTTGATTGTACCTGCGTAATTGATCAGATTGAGTTAAACCGCTGCAGGATCCCAGAACGTGTTGAATTGTGTCTGGTTTCTCTTGACATTTTCTGTATTTATTGCCTGGTTTGTTTGTCTTTTATGTATTTTTGAATTTTTAATATGTTAACCACCTTGTTCTGTATTTATGCAAGGAACCCCTGTTTTTGGGAAGATGTCTCCAAATCTCAGTCAGGTGCTCGATGCTTCCTTGTCAACATCTAGTCTGCTCAGATCATTGGGATGACCCCCATGGAGGGTCATACTCATCCCGCTGGTTAATGTTTCTTCCATAGTGATGATTCATTTTTCTGAGTTGGCCTCTAGTTTTAGTTTTCTGGCCTGTATTTCTTATCAGAATTGCATATACCTGCATGGTGTGCTGAATCCAGTTTATTTAGTATCAAATACTTTAGAAACCTTATCAGACTGTTGGGTGACTTTTTTTTTTAAATGTCTGTTACTGCTCTTCTTACTTTTGTCCTCAGTAGTGTTAATCTAAGCGAGTTTGAGTGTAAATAGTCTTTTCTAAATATGTCATTTCAGTTTTTTTCCGTAGTGTTTCAGATTGGAATGGGACCGAGATATTTTGCGTAAGGAATAGGTTAATATGGGTGTAGCAAAAGTGTTTATTGCCTCTGTTTAGGCAATGATCCAGTAGATAAGACATTGATCCTGTGGACAGTCAGACGATTTTCCCCCTGGTTGAAATGGCTTATACATGGGGGTATAATTTTATGGTGCTTGGAAATGGGTACAAAGCGGGTGTCAGAGGTAATTTTTCTTTTCCACAAAGAGCATGGTAGGTGCGTGGAATGCACTGCAGGATAAAGGGGTAGAGGTGTATACAGTACGGTCTTTTAAGAGACCCTTAGATAAGTACATGGAGCTTAGAAAAATAAAGGGAAATGTGGAAGAAAAATTCCAGGTATCTTCCAGAGTAGTAAAATGGCAGGCAGAGCATTGTGGGACCAAGAGCCTGTAATGTGCTGCAGATTTCTATTTCCTCCGTTCTATTTGTTATACTATGGATGTCTGCTTGGCAAATGTTCTTAAGCCTAAGAATTTTCCTGTTTGCACTATTTTTCTATTTGATGAATTCCTACGACATGGCTTCTTAGAGCAAGTTCCTGGTTGAGCCCAGCTGGGGATCATCTGTTCTTGAATGGGTGTTGTGTTATGAACAGGAATTAATTAGAACACTTAAGGTGAAAGAACCCATAGTGGCAAGTGATCTTAAAATAAGTGAGATTTACAGTAGAATAAAGAGAATTGCAGAGAGAAGAATTGTCCAAAATTGTTTAGAATAGAACACTGGCAGAGTTGACGACAGAATGGCTGGAATTTCTGGAAGCAATTCGGAAGGGACAGGATAAACCATATGTACCAAAGAGGAAGAAGTATTCTAAAGACAAGATGATGCAAATGCAGCTAATGAGAAGGCAAAGCCAGCATAAAAGCCAAAGAGAGGATAAAGCAATGGTGGGGAGTTAGGGGATTGGGAAGCTTTTAAAAAGCAACAAAAGAGAACTAAGGAAGTAATTAAGGAGGGAAATATGGAATGTGAAGTTAAGCTAGCCAGTAATATTAAGCAGGATATCAGAAGTTTCTTCTGATACATGAAATGTAAAGGAGAGGCGGAAGTGGATATCAAACCACTGGAAAATGAGGCTGGAGGGATAGCAGTGGGGGATAAGGAGCTGGCGAATGAAATGAATACGTATTCTGCATCAGTCTCCTCTATAGAAAACACAAGCAGTGGAAGTGCAGATGTCAGTGGTCAGAAGTGTGTGAAGTTACGTTACTCGGCAAAAGGTTCCTGGGAAACAGAAAGGTCTGAATACATCACCTGGACCAGATGGTGTATATCCCAGAGATCTCAAGGAGGTGGCTGCTGAGATTGTCGAGGAGTTTGTAATGATGTTTCAAGAACCAGTGGATTATGGTATGGTTCTGCAAGTTTGGAAATTTAGAAATATCACTCTACATTTCAAGAAGGAAAAAGGTGGAAGAACAGAAACAGTGTAGGGAACTGTTTAGTCATGCACTTGGTGGAAATAAATAAAAGTGGCAGCTGAAATACAGTGTCGGGTCTGAGGGTCTGCAGTCGGGGACTCGGGTTCCCTCAGCATGATGTTGCACAGACATTATTAGCAAAACACTCCGATACTATATGGGTTTCATTTTGTAACAGAGAAAAATGCCATTTTGGAACTACAAGTGAAGTACATTTCCACAGTGGTAGAGAAATGCTTAAATACCACTCACCATCTCTGAACACCCTTCGGAGTCCTATAGCACACCCCATTTCTGCAAGCCCCTCCGACCCCTATTGCACTTGCCATTTCTGAAAAACCCTCACCATCCACACTGGTGCATTCAAGTGATGGCTGATCTGAGAAGGACACTACCCGTGGCAGTGGGCAGGGTTTATAAAACACCATCATGATTTTTGTTTATAAACCTATATTTGCATTGATATCTTGACTAAACCTCCTCTTACGCTGCCTACTGTAAAAAAAGATATTTCTTTCCTTTGTCTCCACCACATTTGTTGACAGGATGAGGATTTCCTTTCCTGATCATCAGAGATCTCCTCCAAACAATGCAGTTTCCCTTGCACCAGCATTGATGCCGATCTCACACCAAATTGCTCTATTCCCTAAAGATCCGCCTTCACTCCATATTCCAGTCACCTCCACAACTTCTCTTATCTTCAACCATCAAACACATCTTCTACCACCGCCCCAACTCCCTGCTTTCCATCGGGATTTCCTTGTCCACACGTCTCCGCCCCACCAATCTATTTCCAGGAACATATCCTTGCAAAGTGAGGAAAGTGCTACACGTTCCTATTTATCTCCTCTCTGAGCAGCACTCATGATCACAAGCAGTCCGTCCACATGAGTCAACATTTCACCTGCGGGTCTGTCCGTTTATTCACTGTATCCGGCGCTCCCAGTGCGGCCTCCTGAACTTCAGTGAGACCGGCTGTAGATTGGAAACCAACTTGTCAAGCACATTCATTCCCGCAATAAGACTTATTTCCTGGTGGCTAATAATTTCAGAACAACCCTGCCTTCCCATTCCAACATCCCAGTCCATTGTTTGACTAACACAATGAGAGCCACACCTCATATCTGTTTAGATTTCAACCTGATGGCACGAACATCGATATCTTGAACTTCTACCTCCACCTGCGCCCCGCCCTCTCAATTCTGTCTCCAATCTTGCCTCCTCTCTTGTCCTCTGCTGATCATCTCCCTCTGAAGCATCTTTTCCATCCTGTTCTCCCATGGCCCGCCCTTGTCTCCTCTCAGATTCATTTTCAGCCCTTTGCCTTTTCAACCTCCCACCTCACTGCTTCGCACTTCAACACCCTCCCCCACCCACTCAGATTCACTCTTATCTGGTTTCACCTATCATCTGCCAGCTTTGACTCCGTCCCCTACGCCCACCATCTTATTCGGCCCTCTTTCCAGTTCTGATGAAGGATCTGAGCTAGAAATATCTGTTATGCTTGTTTCCCCCTCTGTAGATGCTGCCTGACCTGAGTTCATTCAGCATTTTGTGAAGAATGCTCTTCAACTTCAACATCCGCAGAATCTCAAAGGGGTCAGGGTGCAGAGATGACTTCTGGTCGCCCTAATCTAGAGCAAGCCACACGGGGAGAACAGAAAACAGTAGATGACCGCACCAGGCACGAAGCTGAAGTGTTGCCTCATACGAAGTTAAGTTTGACACAATAAGTAATAATGGTGAGCCTCGTTGTAACACTCTCACTTTTGTGGACAGCACTGCCTCTTGGTGGTGATGTGCCACAATTATAAGACACCGGATTTCTGGACTCCACTGCCACAATAACGCTGATACTACAATCTGCTGAACGGTTTATTCAAGATTCATGGTTGTTTTATTCCAATTCCAGCAGACAAGTGTAAATGAGATCAAAATAATTATTACTCCGGCTCCGGTGCAGCAAAAAAACAAACAAACAATAATAAAAAATATATATCCACAGCTGGCACACAGTACATATGTCCGAAACCGGCGCGAAGCTCAGGGTGGCTATTCTTAAGGCGACTGACAGGAAATGATAAATTAGCGGTGTTTGGTGGTGTGGAAGTCTGGGTTAGTGTGCGGAGTTGTTGAGAAGACTTATTGCTTCGGGAAATTTGCTGTTTCAGAGTTGGCAGTGCTGATGTGCATAGTCTCCTCATTGATGATCGTGGGACAAGCTGCCATGAGCTGGGAGGATGGAGGGAGATTATGAAAATCAGGCAGGTGGCAGGGCCGGATTAAGCTGTAGCATATGTTATAAAGGGGCCCTAAATTAAAAATATGCACTTAAGTATTAAAACAGAAATTACATACTTGCATAGGAAAGTAATACATTTTTTTTCCATTTGTTGTACAGCCAGATAGCTGACACTTCAGTAATAGTATTACTTATGTACAATGTCCTGGGTATGTTACTCAGAATGGCCTCTTTGGTTTGTTACAAGTAGGAATGCTTCTTTGTCGGATAAGTGTTTCTCTCACCGTTGTTTCACTTTAGAATGGCTGATATGGTAATTGTATTCATTTGTTAATCAATGGGGAATGTCATTGTGTCTTGTGATGCTGGGAACTTGGGGGAGGGGTTTTCGCGGGTTTTTTGGAGAGGCCGAGGAAGACGCCGAGGAAGGTGGACGTGTGCTGGACTGTTCGTAAGACCACCGGGGTGGTCCCAGGTGCGACGGCCGGATGGGTCGATTGGTTCGTTGATTGAGCTCCAACGAGTGCACTAAACAGACTGAACTTTGATAAGTTGGCGCCTTTTGTTTTTTTCCTTGTAAATATATATATATATATTGTATTGCCTACTATTTTTTTTAATTTTAGTAGACTCTTTAAAGTGTATTTCATAACGGTATTTGTTGTGGGTTTGATACTGTTGGCGGGCGCGAGGCATTAACTCGATTCTCACAGCACCTGCGTGTACGGGAGGTGGGTTGGAGAGTGGCTGGATCTCCTTTTTCCCCTAGACATATACCAGCCTGTTGGGTAAGGGTTACATTTGTGGGGTGCTCGTCCGGGATTGGATTGTCAGGGGCTGTGGAGTCGCGCAGGCAGCAGAGCGGAGATGGACAGAGATAAGTTTGTTTGTTGGTGCCAGTTTGAAGGTGTACCAGTACAGTACGCATGCGTAGTGAGCGGAGTGGATGTTCGAGTTTCGGGAGACGCGATAGTGCAGGGTTTAAGTTCGGTGAAGGGTATTGGGCAGGTAGAATTGGTAGCTAGACGGTGTGGTAAAGAGGCAGAGTCCAGCTGGGTGTTGGTTCGTACAAGTGCTGAAGTCAGGACGGTGGAACTGCCGGCGACGGTCGGTGTACCGGGGGAGGAGGGGCCGTGGGTCTCCACTCCTACAAGGATGAGGCTGAGGAGACATCGGGGGAAGAGCTAGAGCTAGAGGTGGACCCCAGAGAGGTGCCCGGCACTAGTAAAGGGAGGTGGGAGGAGGGAGTGGTGACTAAGCCCCGCTCCCCAGGTAGGGTGGAAGCCTCGGAGCTGGCAGTCGCACTTAATTCCCTGGTGGGGGTGGCCGAGAGGCCACGGCTGAAGCTGGGGGTGTTCTCCGGAGCCAAGCCTACTCCGGATGGGGAGGTGGACTATGAGACCTGGATCGAGCATACGTCCTTGATGTTAGACGAGTGGCCAGGCTCAGAGGAGGAGAAGAGGCAGCGATTGGTGGGAAGTTTGAGGGGTTTAGCAGCCAAAATCGTCCGGGAGTTGAAAGCTGAGAAGCCTGGGGCCTCAGTGGAGGACTGCATAGAAGTTTTGGAGGGAGCGTTTGGGTTGTCAGGGGAACCCTGGCTGCTTTTAGCAGAGTTTGAACGCCTGGAACAATGGAGAGGGGAAAAGCTCTCCGAGTACATATTTAGGATGGAGGGTATGCTCTCGGGGCTGCGGCGCCGGGGGGTAGTGAAGGCGAGTGACGTGGCTAGCGTGAGGATGAGTCAGCTATTCAGTGGCTCTCTGGAGGAGGACAAGGTGGCGTGGACTATCCGGCAGGCTTATAGGAAAGGTCCCCCTCCATCCGTCGGGCAACTGATTAGAGAGGTGCGAGAGGAAGAGAGAGCGTTGGGGCGGAAAAGGGGCACGGGCCTACGGGAGCAATCCTCAGCGATACAGGAAGTGGCGGCTGAGTGGAGGAATGACAATCCCCCGGGGAGTAGGGAACCTCCTTTGGAGGGGAGGGACAGGGGAGGTACCTACTCTCAGGGGCGATCAGTGCAGTGGATTGGGAGCAGGAGCCGTCCTGGGAGAGGAGGGGCGGCCGGCAGTGTGTGCTTTAACTGTGGGAAAGAGGGGCATTTCAGGCGGTACTGTGGGCGGCCGAGGGTGTGCTATAGCTGTGGAGAGGAGGGTCACTTTAGGTGGGATTGTGAGAGACAAGGAGTCCCGCGGAGGACAAGCCCCCCTATGACTAAAAAGGGAGAGGTGTCGGGAAACTTAGGAGAGGCTCAGTGAGGGAACGGACTGGAGCCTCTGGAGAAACACGTTCTCAGAGATCAGCCGGAAGACCACCAGGTGCCCACGCCTCTGTTCCGGATGGGCTGGTAGGACCCCGTGCCAGTGTGGGTCTACGGATAGAGGGAATTTACGCAAAAGCCGTTCTTGATACGGGATCGCAGGTGACCTTATTGTACCGGTCTTTCTACAATCGATATCTAAAGCATTTGCCCTGCAGATTTGGGGTGTGAGCGAGGGTGACTACCCGTACGATGGGTACCTATTGGTGAGATTGGAGTTCTCGGAGGGCGATGTGGGAGTGTCGGAAGCTATTGAGACGTTGGTGTTGGTGTGTCCTGACCCGGTGGAAACCGGTGGTGCTGCCCTCCTGGTGGGGACTAACTCCCCCGTTGTGCGACGGCTCCTGGGAGCTTGTAAGGAGAAAGGAGGAGAAGACTTTCTGGAGACCCTCTCGGTGCATCCAGTGTTTCGAGCAGTGTTCGCAGAAGGGGTTGTCTCCCAAGGGCTGGACCCGGAGTGTAAACGAGGGAGGTGCTGGTGTACCTGGACGATTTGATAGTGTTTGGATCGACTTTAGAGGAACATGAGGAGAGGCTGTTGAAGGTGTTGGGCCGGCTTAATGAAGAAGGGTTGAAGCTTTCCCTGGACAAATGCCAGTTCTGCAAGTCGTCGGTTAACTACATTGGCCATATCATTTCGCGAGAGGGAGTGGCTACTGATCCAACCAAGATAGAGGCCGTGACCACCTGGCCGAGACCCCAGAAAGTGGGTGCTCTGCGCTCATTTTTGGGATTCTGTGGGTATTACCGGCGATTTGTGAAAGGATACGCCAAAGTGTGTCACCCGTTGACTCAGCTGTTGTGTGGCTATCCCCCAGTGGGGAAGAAGAGGACGGGGAATCAGAGGCAGGATGCTGGAGGATACTGGAACCCGGCGGAACCTTTTGGCTCGAGATGGGATGATCAATGTGAAGAGGCGTTGCGATCTTTGAAAAGGGCACTGACCCAGGCCCCGGTGTTGGCTTTTGCCGATCCCCAGAAGCCATATGTGCTGCACACGGATGCCAGCCGAGAGTGTCTCGGGGCTGTTCTGTACCAGGAGCATGGCAAAGCATTGAGACCGGTAGCCTTTGTCAGCCGAAGCTTGTCGCCATCGGAGAAAAACTATCCCACTCACAAGTTGGAGTTCCTGGCGCTGAAGTGGGCGGTGGTGGACAAGCTGGGCGATTACCTGTACGGAGCCAAGTTTGAGGTGAGAACGGATAACAATCCTCTCACTTATATTTTGACTTCGGCGAAGCTGGATGCCACAGGACATCGGTGGCTGGCGGCATTGTCGGTATATGATTTCAGCCTGAGGTACCGCCCCGGAAGCAAGAATGTCGATGCGGATGCATTGTCTCGTCGGGAGCCAGGGGAGGAGGAGAGGGATGAGGAGTGGGAGAGTGTCCCTGCCCCTGGAGTGAAGGCGATGTGTCAGTTTGTTATCACCGTGAAGGCCGAGGGAAGAGGGAGGCTGGAACGAGCCGTGGACCATTTGGGGGTTTTTGACGACGCCATACCCCTAGTTTACTGTGACCTGACCGCTCTGGGGACTAAACAGTTGCCGGAACTGAGTCCGGGGGAAGTGGCAACTGCTCAGCAAAATGACCCGGGCATTGGCACAGTGTGGAGAGCGGTCGAGAAGGGGGATGGGGCGTTGGCTGAGAAGGCGAAACACCCATACGTGCCTCTGTTGTTGAAGGAGTGGTCTCGGTTGAAGTTAAAGAACAAAATCTTGTACCGGGTAACGACGCCTCCGGACCAACCCCGCTGTTGGCAACTGGTCCTGCCGGAGGAGTATCGCCAGGCTGTACTCCGGGCCTTACATGATGATTCTGGACATTTGGGGGTGGAAAAGACATATGGATTACTCAAAGACCGGTTCTACTGGCCCCGGACGAGGGGGGACGTCGAAGAATACTGTAGGGGCTGCCGTCGTTGCATCCAGAGGAAGACCCTGCCAGCGTTGGCGGCTCCACTGTCGCACTTGCAGAGTGCGGGACCTCTGGACCTGGTATGTATGGATTTCCTGTCGATTGAGCCTGACACCAGCAACACCGCGAATGTATTAGTCATCACCGATCATTACACTCGCTATGCTCAGGCATTTCCCACCAAGGATCAGAAGGCGACGACGGTGGCGAAGGTGTTATGGGAGAAGTACTTTGTGCATTATGGCCTTCCCAGGCGAATCCATAGTGATCAGGGGCGGGACTTTGAGAGCCGCCTTATCCAGGAATTACTGACTATGCTTGGGGTTGAGAAATCCAGGACTACCCCTTACCACCCACAGGGAGATCCTCAGCCAGAGAGATTCAACAGGACCCTGTTGGATATGCTCGGGACGCTGGAGATTGGGCAGAAAAGCAGGTGGAGTCGTCATATTGGACAATTGGTTCACTGTTACAATTGTACTCGCAATGATGCTACAGGGTATTCGCCCTATTATCTGATGTTCGGGCGGGAAGCGAGGTTGCCCATTGATGTGTGTTTTGGAGGTGTAGTGGGTGAATTTCCCGGGAAGTCCCATCTAAAGTACGTGTCCGACATGAAGTGGGAGTTACAGCGGGCGTACGAGTTGGCCGAGGCGGCGGCTACCAAACAAAATCAGAGGAATAAGATGCGGTATGATCGAAAGGTGAAGTTTGTACAATTATTACCGGGCGACCGGGTCCTTTTACGGAATTTGGGACTCCCTGGTAAGCACAAGTTTGCAGATCGATGGGCGGCCAGCCCCTATGTAATAGAGAGCCAGATGCCGAACCTGCCAGTTTACCGGGTGAAACCCGAGGATGGAAAAGGGCCTATCAAGGTACTCCATAGGAATCATCTGCTGCCACTGGGTCAAGCGGTGCAGGTGGATAAGGAGCCTGAGTGGGAGGTTACGCCCAGTACAAGGACTCTGCGAGGGCGCGGAGAACGGGAAGAGCCCGCTGCTGAAGAGCGGGGACGGGACCCTCACCCGGGAATGGCTACCGATTCAGAGGAGGATGACTCAGATGAGTGGGTCCTGTTCCCATTCGCTGGTGTTCCAGTACCAGGAGAGGAGGCTCCTGGCCCTTCCCATACTGAATTGAAAATGCAGAGGCACCGGCAGTTCAATGTTCTTGCCGAGACGCTACAGGGAGGATAGAGGTGGGGGGAAATGAGAAGAAAAATTCGAGGTTATGATTGGAGAGAGCATTATAGAAGCATAGAAACATAGGAAACATACAGCACAATGCAGGACATTCAGCCCACAAAGCTGTGTCGAAAATCTCCTTACCTTAGTAATTCCCTAGTCTTACCCATAGCCCTCCATTCTTATGGGCTCCATGTACCTATCAATGAGTCTCTTAAACGACCCTATCGTATCCGCTTCCACCATCGCCGCCGGCAGTCCATTCCACGGACTCACCTTCACTGCGTAAAAAAATAATAACCTTGACAGCCCCTCTGTACCTGCTTCCAAGTACCTTAAAACGACGTTTTCCCGTGCTAGCAATTTCAGCCCTGGGAAAAAACCTCTGACTATCCACACAATTAATCGTGACCCAGCCTGTGGCCAGCTATCTTAGCAGTCTAAGTTGGTGATAGGACTAACAATTGGATCTGTTCGGGTCAGTGGTACACAGGAACACAAGTTATATGAACGCGGAGAACTGAACTGGTCGATATAAATGTACAGTGTACGCGTCCATGTGTTTATGTGAGGAAACGTTGCGTATTAACTTCGTGAGACGAAGCCATTCGTTGCGAAGGGTGTTTACCGACGGTTCGCCACGCCAGAGTGTGGGCGTGTATACTCGTTTGGGAAGCTGCATTTTAGTGGTTACGTTTTGCAAGAGTGATGCAAAGGAATACAGAAGGCATCATGGGTTCAAGTGCTCACAAATGTCAGATTGTGGAGTACATACTCTTCGGTTTTAACTGTGTGCTGTTTAACTGTTACCCGTCCTTTATAGTTTGCGTAGTGTGGGGATGAGCGTGTAGATACATCAAGGAGAGGTTTTACCCAGACAGATCAAACAGAGTGGCACCTACTAACTCAGGCAACACCAGGTCGAGAATCCTCATGATCCGAGACAGCCCTTCACATTGATTACGACAATTCATAAGCCTTCATCCGCGGGGAGAAACAGAGCACGCTGTCGGAGCTGACATCACTTAAAGGAGCATGTGGAAAACAAGAATTCTGGCGTGAGCTTTAAGAAATGGTTGAAATTCATCTGATGCAACCTAAAGTTATACACATTTTGGTGAAAGCGACTTGTCCGAGGAATATATGGGGCAGGATGGCCCAGGGGGTTTCTGGATGGTACCTGCGCAACTACCAGGAACGCCAGCAATGCAGAAAGATATCACTTTTTTAAAGTGAAGTGAGGCAGCGACTGGAGGGAGGTGAGAGCAGCTGGGGAACGATAATGCAGTGATTCAAAAATCTGATGGTACGCTATGGATTATGCAGAACGTAAGTTTCAAGCGTATGAGGAGTATTCAGTGAGGGAGAGTAAAGTGGCTATAGTGGATGCAGCTGCTGCGATGTCAGAGAGAGTTTGTTTTGCTTACCGGCGACCAGGGCACGAAGCAAGGAACTGCTAGATTGGAGGCTGAAGGAGGGAAAATGCCTTGATATGCCACAGGTGTCACCATTTGGGACATGGTTGGAGGCGGTGTCCGAAACGGAGGAAAGAAGAACAGGTGAACATCAGAGCAGACACACAATCTCTCACCCCACCGGTGCCCAGTCTGCCAGCCTGACTGCCGATCAGATCAAAGTGCTAGTAAAGATGGCTCCTAGGTGAGAAATAGATGAGATGGTGGGCCCCATTACCAGCACTGGTGACCCAAGGATTAATACAACAACATTGTTATAGGGACAGCAATGCAATATGTTAGTGGACACAGGAGCATCGGCATCGATAACAGACCTACCCTTGCCAACAACCGGACGGGTCATTTATATTCGGTGTGTTGGAGTGAAAACTGTGAAAACAGAAAGAAGCGAGTCGCAAATACTCGAAATCGGGTGAGTGCAGCTTCGTGTGTATTTCTGGGTATCTCCAAATATCGAGGGAATTATCCTTAGAATAGACATCCTGCGGGAAGCAGGAGCTTCGGGAAAGGGAAAAATAACATGGACAAGTCAGGGGCAGCGACCGCGTGCAACCAACAGTATACACAACCTGGCTATTATAGTCGCAGCTGCCCCGATCACTAGAGACTAGAGCCAGGATAGGGTCTACGGGTTACTTAGTCAGCGGTTCCCAGCAGTGTAGGCGATACACAAGCAAGATTGTGGTCGTGTAAGGATAAACCCAGTTAAAATAGCGGAGGGTCTGTGTAAAACCTATAAACAATACCCTATAAAAACTGACCGACTGCCAGCTGTCCAGCGTATAGTGAAGGAACAAAAACACCACGAGATACTGGGAGAGACTGCAGCCACCTCTTACTCGCCTATATGGACAGTAAAGCCGAGTGGGTCATGCTTATTAACATGCTGTACCGCCGTTCAGACCATGACAAGAATGCATCCCGTAGTGGGGGCCTGGCAACAATCTTGAATGGCTTGTCTCCAGAACATCAAGCTGTTCCAGTTCCTCCGAGGACAGATATTACTGCGAATACGGCAGCAAAAGAACTAGACGCAATTGAAATTGCAAGTGTGCAGCAGGAAAAGACAGAAACCAGTTTAGTAAAATTATCTGAAGAGGTGGATGCAGAAGAAAAGGATACGTGGCAGCGAAAAGGAGCAAAGGACGGATCAGAGGGGACATCGGCATACGGGAGGGAACAGTCGCGATGGACGCACCATGTATTAGGTAGATATTAGTGAAGTTATATCATGGGGTAATTACAGGTTGCAGGGAGCCTGGGGCTTTCAGGGACAGAATGACACAATACATGAACGACTTTTGTAATCAACTTCAAGTGTTGAAGGGCCGAGCGGAACAACAGCAGCACATCAGTGATCAGTGATAGCCAGAGGGAAGAAAGGCAGTCCTTCCACAGCTCGGCGACCAAGTCCTGCTGAGGGTGCAGCCGGAAAGGCCAGTGTTTGCCCCCAGATGGATAGGAGCGCAGATGGTACTCTTAACCAATCATACATGTATATGTGTGCAGACCTGTCGAGGCAACCAATGGAAACACCGGACTCAGGTTACAGCATACGACTCACCCTTTTGTTGTTCCCACAGAAAGATCGGGGGATCAAGTGTACTCAGTAACTAGGAGAGGAACATCAGCCGGCCATGCCAGACCTGGCCACAGCTGATGAAAAGATACCTGGAGGAAACGCGAAGGCGGAAAACGCCAAGAGCGTGGCGGGAGACACAGAGAGTGTGACAAAAAACTGAATAGCTTACTAAAGTGTGATGATGATGGTAAGCTGTAATGAAAGCTGTTGCTGAAGTAGATGATCAGTTGAATAGCATAGAATAGAAAATATATTGGGAAATAGATGGGCAGGGATTTTTTAAAGATAACGAAGAGACAGCAAGTTCCACAAATTTGTTGGCATTTCAGATTGCATACAGTATCTGAAGCAGTCACTCCCCGTCTGAGGATTTGGGTCCTTTCAGCAGACGGGCCAGTGATCGACTGGACATGTTCGGAAGAGGGTGCCATCGGGGAGAGGTCCTCACAGACAGGTCCTTCCTGTATATCGATGAGAAGGCCTGTGGGTGCTCTGAGAAATAGAGTTTAAGCGACCAGAGAATGAAGGGGTGAAGACAAAGAATGTGATTAAGATGCAGTCGGCCTGCAGGAACAGGGCCGACAGGCACACGAAAGAAGCCACATTTCTAAAGACTTGTTCAAATTTCTAGAACAACCCCTCTTCTTAAGAGTTGGAAGGTAGCGACTAGGTAGATACCTGCACACAAAATTGTGGGGGAGGGCAGAATTTCCAGACAGGTCGTTTTTGCTGCCCTATTTCAAGTCAAGTCAAGTCACTTTTATTGTTATTTCGGCCATAACTGTTGGTACGGTACATAGCAAAAATGAGACAACGTTTTTTTTTTCAGGACCATGGTGTTACATGACATAGTACAAAAAATAGACAGAACTAAGTAAAAACCAACACAGAAAAAAACCACACTGGACTACAGACCTACTCAAGAATTTGACTAGATCCCCCTAAGTTGTCCTTTGCTGGTACAAGCTTGTTTTTGTTCAGGAGGGCCAAGAGGAAGGACTGTTAAGAGTGATTTTTGGGTTTCAGGTCATTTACATTTAACAAACGACTTTGGCTACCAGTCTTCTGTCTATTGATAGTGGAATCTGGATTTCATTTGGAACAATGATTTTTCCTGAAGCACTGTGCCTGTGTGATAGATGGAATCAGAAGGTGTGGTTTGTATGGAGTTTCGAAAGAAAGCATTGCCTAAACTTCGTAAATATGAAATTGTCCTTTGTGTTTAGCAAATAAATAACGATCCCCATATGGGCTAGCAGCATTACGATCACAAAAGCGTCTCCATATGATGCCTACTGCACCTTGTTTGTCGAATAAAGAAACTGCTTTGTACCCACAATTAAATTTGTCTTGTGATTTCATTTACTCAGCAATACAGTCAACCTAATCTCATTAGGCATGCTCCCCTATCGAGGCAACATGCTCGTAAATCTCCTCTGTACTCTTTATATAGTTTCCACGTCCTTCCTATAGAGAGGCGACCAGAAATGAGCACCGTAATACAAGTGGGGTCTGACCAGGTCCCTATATGGCTGCAACATTACCCCTCCGCTCTTTAACCGAATCCCACGATTGATCAAGGGTACTGCACCGTATGCCTTCTTAACCACATATAGCAGCTTTAAGTGTCCTATGCAATCGGACCCAAAAATCCCTCTGATCCTCCACACTGCCAAGAGTCTTACCATTAATGTTTTATTTTGCCATCATATTTAACCTATCAAAATGAACCACCTCACACTTACCTGCGTTAAACTACACCTTACCATTCTCAGCCCAACCTTGCATCCTATCAATCTCCCGCAGTAACCTCTGACAGCCCTCCACACGATCCACTACACGCCCAAACTTTGCCTCATCAGCAAAGATTCTAACCGATCCCTGCACTTCCTCATGCAGGTCATTTATAAAAATCACGAAGAGTAGGGGTCCCAGAACAGATCCCTGAGGCACACCACTCGTGTCCGACCTCCATGCAGAATATGACCCCTCAACAACTACGCTTTGCTTTCTGTGGGCAAGCCAGGTCTGGATCCACAAAGCAACGTCCCCTTGGATTCCATGCCTCCTTACTTTCTCAATAAGCTGTGCATGGGGTACCTTATTATATCCATTGCTCAACACCTTATACATTACATCTACGCTCTACCTTCATTAACGTGTTTAGTCACATTCTAATAAAATTCAATCCGCCTTGTAAGGCACGAGCTACCTTTAACAAAGCCATGCTGACCATTCATAATCATATCATGCCTATTCAAATGATCATAAGTCCTGCATCTGAGCATCTTCTCCAGTAACTTACCAAACACTGAAGTAAGACTCAGTGGTCCATTATTTCCTGGTCTTTCGCTACTCCCTTTCTTGAATAAGGGAACAACATCTGCAAGCCTCCAATCCTCCGGAATCACTCCTATCCTCACTGACGATGCAAAGACCATCGCCAGAGGCTCAGCAGTCTTCTCCCTTTCTTCCCACAGTAGTCTGTCTACATCCCGTCCTTTCCCGGTGATTTATGCAATTTGATGCTTTACAAAATCTCCAGCACATCCTGTTCCATAATATCAACATGCTTAAGATTTTCGGTCTGCTGCAAGTCATTCCGACAATGGGTAAGATCCTTTTTCTGTAGTGAATACTGAAGAAAAGCTTTCATTAAGCACTCCTGCTATCTCCTCCGGTTCCATGCACACTTTTCCACTGTCACACTTGATTGTTCCTATTCTGTCACACCTTTTGCTCTTTATCTATACATACCTGTAGAATGCCTTGAGGTTTTCCTTAATCCTGTCCGCCAAGGCCTTCTCCTGGCCACTTATGGCTCTCCTAGTTTCATACTAAAGTTCATTCCTGTTAGCCTTATAATAGTCTAGATCTATGTACTATTACTTAGTTTTTTGAACCTTTCGTAACCTTTTACGGTAGTACGTACTTCGAGCGAATATTCCTGAGGTCAAGTTCAGTGAGAATATATGCGTGGAACGTAGACAAATGATGGAGAAGGCCACTTGGCAGCACTAAATTATTGTGGTAATTAGAGAAGGGATTACTCAGGGAGACTGCAGATAGATTAAAATGATAGGTTTGTGATGTAAGTTCGTATTACATCATAACCACTGCATGGAGTTATCATGACTTAATCCAATGTGTTCCACTAAATGTGTTATCCTTCAGAAGGGAAGGAGTGCAGTAGCGATAGGGGATTCGATATTTAATGGGACAGGTAGGAGCTTCTGTGGAACAGATCGATAATCCCGGATGGTCTGTTGCCTCCCTGGTGCCCGGGTCCGCGATATCTCCGATCGTGTTCTCAGTATTCTCAAGAGGGAGGGTGAGCAGCCGGATATCATGGTCCATGTAGGGACCATGACGTGTGTAGGAAGAGGGAGGAGGTCCTGAAAGGTAAGTGTAGGGAGTTAGGCGACAAGTTAAAGGACAGGACATCCTGGATAGCAATCTCAACATTGCTACAAGTGCCACGTGCAGGTGGGTTTAGAAATAATAAGATAGCGTAGATCAACACGTGGCTGAAGACATGATGCAGGAGGGAGGACTTCAGATTTATAGCTAATTGGGCAGTTTTCCAGGGAAGGTGGGACCTGTTCCGGCGGGACGTTTTACATCTGAACTGGAGAGGGACATATATTGCAGGTAGGTTTGCTAGAGAGACTCCAGTGCATCTAAGATAGATACAGTGGGGTAGGGGACCAGAATGCAGGAACATATGTATTGGAGAAGGAAGAAAAAGAAGATAGTAATGTTATTTGCACTGTTGGATATCAACAGAGAGGAAGAGGTGGAGATTTTTTAAAATGCATTTACATTAAAGCGAGGAGCATTGTAAGAAAGGTGGACGAGATTAGATTATGAATTGCTACCTGGAAAATTGATGTTATATCTATTGATGGAACATGGTTGCAGGAGGGGTGTGATTGGCATCTAAATATTCCTGGATTTTGTTGCTTCAGGTGTGATAGAATCGGAGGGACATGAGGGGGAGGTGTTGTATTGCTTGTCAGAGAAAATATTACAGCGGTGCTCTGGCAGGATAGATTAGAGGGTTCGTCTTGGGTGTCTATTTGGGTGGAATTGAGGAATGGGAAAGGTATAGCAACACTTATAGTGGTGAATTATAGACCACCTAATGGAGGGCGAGAATTGCAGTAGCAAATTTGTAAGGAGATAGCAGATATTTGTAGTAAACACCGGGTTGTGATTGCGGGAGATTTTAGTTTTCCGTACATAGACTAGTAAGCCTATACTGGAAAAGGGCTGGATGGTTTGGAGTTTGTAAAGTGTATGCAGGATCGTTTTTGCTGCAATACAAAGTACGAACTAGAGAAGGGGCAGTGTTGGATCCCCTGTTAGGGAATAATATAGGTCAGTAAATGGAGGTATTTGTTGGGGAACACTTCGGGGCCAGTGGTCAGAATGACATTAGGTTCAATATAATTATGGAGAAGGACAGGACTGGACCCAGGATTTAGATTTTTCATCAGAGCAAGGTTAACTTTGAGGAGGTGCCAAAGGATTTAGAAGGAGTAGATTGGGACAATTTGTTTTATGGGAAGGATGTACCAGAGTAATGGAGGTCATTTAAAGGAGAACTTTTCAGGGTACAGAATCTTTATGTGCCTGTTGGGTTGAAAGGAAAGGTTAACAGTTTGAGAAAGACATGGTTTTCAAGGGATATTGGGAACTTGGTTCGGAAAAAGAGAGAAATCTACAATAAATACATGGAGTAAATGAGGTGCTCGAAGAACATAAAGAATGTAAAACGAATCTTTAAAAAGAAATTAATAAAACAAAAAGAGGATACGAGGTTGCTTTGACAAGTAAGTTGAAAGTAAATCCACAGATTTTCTACAGCTGTATTAATAGCAAAATGATAAAATTAGTCTCTTAGAGAATCAGAGTGGACAGCTATGTGTGGAGGCAAAAGAGATGGGGGAGATTTTGAACAATTTATTTTCTTCGGTATTCACTCAGGATAAATAACTCACCTGGCTTGTATCATCCGGTGAGAACAGACCCAGTATCATAATCTATCTGGATTGGACCACGAGATGTTTGCTCGGGAAACCTCCTTGAATATTCTTGACAATCTTTTTCTCATCACTGCCTTTTACAGTGCAGGAATTTCAGACAATAAATAAAATGCTTAGAAAAATCACCTATTATATTTATTGGAACTGCCTGTTGCCTGTCTACAAACATCTACAAAATAGATGCATTTGTTTGTTTTACTCAGAGACGCACGTAACGAGAATGACGTTCTAGTGCGGTAATGGAAGCAGACATGATAGAGGCTTGTATGAGTATTTTATCCGGTATGCAAATATGCAGAGAATGGATCATGTGCAGGGAGATCGATGTAGTATCATTCGGTGTCATGGCTGGGTTAAGTATCATGGCCAGGAGGGCCTATATCTGAGCAGTTTTATGTATTATAGTCACCGTTGTAACTCATCTAGCACAATGTAGTTTATGGAGTAGGTGTTCTCCTCTCTTCTCTCAAACACTGATCAATGTTCTTCCTTCATCTGGGAGAGAATTTCTGGTCAATTTCTCTAGGATTATGTTTTGCAAACTGGTTGTGACAGAACATGGAGACAGGACCTTTGGCCCTGTGACACCACAAAAAACCCATCAATTACTGTAATCCCAATTTATTCTTCCCCATTCCTACCATCTCATCCCGAGTTCTACTGTACACCTACCAAGTGAGGGGTTCAAGTTTGTTCACACCAGGGATAGATGTAGAATGGGATACTGTGATAGGGACGATAGGGACATTTAGCCTATAAAACAGGAAATAGAGTGAGTGAGAGGGAGAAAACGGTAAATGGAGCTTCATGCGTGTAAATGCGAGGGCATGTGCAATGGCAGGATGGATTAAAGATCAGACTGTCGTTTCTGTGGGAGCAATTATAAAGTACAAAGAGATCGAAGTTTTCTTGTGCAGAAATCTTTGTGCTTATAGCCAGGTGCAGCAAGCAGTTAGGGACGAAAGAGGTATATTTTTCTTTGTTACTGAAGGGACGGGATTAAAAATCGGGAAACATTCTGACAGGTTAACTGCTGAGGATACAGATGGGGACAGTTCAAGTTCCCTAATTGCAGGTATTCAAGTCATTACGAAAGGGATACATCAGGTCTGTTCCTGGGTTAAAGGGTGTTCACGTCCAGTGATTCAAGTGAATAAAAAAATCTAGGTATCTTGGACAAGTGAAGAGTGAAATTTCAGAAAATCCCGAAGTCCTTAGTAGTGTATTAAGGGAAATATTCAGATATTTCTGCCAGTGCCAGAAGCTGTAATGGGCAGTTAGAGTCACAAGGTCAGTAAGTGGAAATTTAAATCGGATTTGCAGTGTTTTAGGCAGAGTGTAGGGAATATTGAGTGCTCTCTAACTCTGGAGGCCTAATTCTTGGAGTGTTTTAAAGAGTACGGAGATGGAGTTTAGAAATAAGAGGGAAGTGTGGAAAATGTGGAACTGGGAGAGAAGAAAGGTTGAGGCCTGGAATGGGTCAGTCATTGAATGGTGGGGTAGGAGTGAAGTGACAGGTGGACAACTCACTTGCGAATCACTAGATTATAGAATTGTCCTGGAGCACTGGAAAATTGCATATGTCGCTCCAGTCTTCAATAAGAGATGGTAGCAGAAGCATAGCACTTTCGCCACCGTAGTCGTCCTTTCATATTTGGTAGGGAGCGCTTGAGCATACCTGGTGTAGTGGGCTGTGAGGACTAAGACATTCGTCGTGTTGCTGGTATCGGGTTTTATGGCCCGGAAATCCATACACACCAGGTTCAAAGGCCCCTCAGTTTGCAAGTGTGACAGCGGAGCGGCCTGAACAAGTAGCCTCTTCCGGCGTATGCAGCTAATTCACGACTTGCAGTACTCCTCCACCTCTGCCTTCATTCCGGGCCAGTAAAACCTTTGCCTTTGAGCAATCCATAGGTCTTCTCCAACCCCAGAAGTGCAGAACTATCGTGCAGGGACATTAACACAGTCTTCCGACACTTCTCAGGCAGGACCAGCTGCCAACGCCAAGGTCGGTCCGGGAGTGACGTTACCCGATATGAAACTTGTTTCTTCAACTTCAACCGAGGCCATTCCCCCGATAATAGAGGCTCTGAAACATGTTTTATCTTCTCCGTCCACGCCACATTCTGCTTCTCCACCGCGCTCCAAACAGTGCCAATGCCTGGGCCATCTCGCTGAGCAGCTGCCACTTTCCCCGGACTTAGTTCCAGTAACTGCCTAGCCTTCAGCGCAGTCTGCTCACGGTAAACTGGGGGTAGGGCGTCATCAGAAGCCCCCAATGAGTATACCACTCGCTCCGGCCTCTCCTTTTCCTCGGCCTTCACAGTGATAGCAAGCGGACACATGGCTTTCACCCAAGGGGCAGGGACGCTCTCCCACTCCTCGTCCGTTTCTAGTTCCTCATGAGCCAGTCGTGACAAAGCATCCGCATCGACATTCCTGCTCCCCGTCCTGTACTTCAGGCTGAAATCATATACCGACAAAGCCGCCAAATACCGATGGCCTGTAGCATCCAGTTTCGCCGAAGTCAGGACATAAGTAAATGGGTTGTTTTCCGTCCTCACCTCAAACTTGGCTCCGTAGAGATAGTCACTCAGTTTAACCACCACTGCCCACTTCAAATGCAGGAACTCCGACTTATCTGTGGGATAGTTTCTCTCGGACGGCGACAAACTCCGGCTGACAAACGCGACAGGTCTCAACCCTTGCCGTGATCTTGATACAAGACGGCCCCTAATCCCTCTCGGCTGGCGTCAACAACTCTTTCAGCGATTTAAAAACCTCCTCTCATTTTGCATCCCACCTCCATCCGAAGGCCTCTGACAGTTTGAGATAGTCCCCAACCTCCCGTGCTCATTTTCTTTTCTTCCCCAAGGGAGGGTAACCATGCAGAAGCTGGTTTAAGGCGGACTCACTTTGGCGTAGCCCTTCACGAATCTCCGATAATAACCACAGAACCCCAAGAACGAGTGTTGAACGCTCACAGTCCGGGGCCTCGGCCACGTGGTCTCGCTTCTATCTTAGCCGGGTCTGTAGGTACTGCATACAGAGAGATTATGTGTCCAACATAGCTAACAGACTTTCTCTGTGGGACGGGAACTGGCCAACTGTTACAAATCTGACCACTGCTTCACTTAATCCTCCATCACCAATTGAATCCGTTCCCTAAAATCTCCTCCCGCTCTGTAAGCAGCTCTGCTCGCTGCGCTTTGCACCCCACCCCAACATTCTGCAGGCGCCATGGCCCCGCCTTCCCGAGGTCGCAACTCCCCTGTGACAACTCCTCTCTATTATGTCCCCATTAGTCTGCACAAACACAATATCTGTACCTACTTCAAAATCAAAGTTCCGCGATATAATTTCCACTTTGCCGAAGTTTTAACCGCACTCAAACGTCGAAGTAAAACTTCTTCCGCTACGCGGTTCTCCACCCGGCTCAACACGCACGCATTGCTCTCTACCATCTTTGCAGCCGCACCCCATCGCCGAAAAGCAGCAGCCGCCATCCGAACCTTCCTTTATTTAAGCAGAGTGGTCACACAGAATGCTATCCCGGACAAGCACCCGACATATATAACGCTTCGTGTTTGTCGACCGGAAAACCCGTCCACTGGCCAAACCCTGTCTCCTGTTTGCATAGATACTGTGTAATGCACGGTGGTAAAAACCCACACATACAATATCAGACAGCACCCAATCTATGATTTACGGATTACCCTTTATAAATCTTACTGGAACTAGGTAGTTAGTAGCGATACAATATAAAAAGGAAGAAAAAAAGGCGTCAAAGCTTATTAGAGTTCAATCAATTCGCGCACAACCGTTGGAGCTCAATTATCGAAGACTCCCTTCAACCATTTGACCTTCTCCGACCTCCTCGACTCTCCACATGGGAACAACCTTTGGTGGTTGACCTGAGCGCGTCCAGCACGTCCTTCCTCTTTGGTTCTCCTCCCGAAAAAGCCCTCGCACTCACTCAGCTTCACACGCAGATAGAGTAACATCGCTTTCATCGGTTAGTTCCTCCGTCATCAATAATTATATCCCAAACATTTCCGCTAACTAGACCATTACCTCATCAGTTATCCACAGAGAAGCCGATTCATTATAACACTACAAAGAAGCCATCTTATATATGCACTTAACAGTTAACACTACAGTTAATAATCTGAGAACCCTGCATTTCAAAAAATTAGTGGGAACTAAAAGGACTGGGTAGCTGTTAAACACCAAAAGAAGGGAACTAATAAGTCATTAAGCATGTAAAGAATGTACGTTAGTCAACAAAGTCAATGCAGATAACAATTTTTCCTCAGATACAGAAAGCGTTAAAGGGAGATGAGAGTGGGTATCAGACGGCTGGGAAACGACGCTGCAAAAGAAATGGCGGACACTGCATAAGTATTTTGCATCGTTCTTCACTGTAAAAAGGTATTGGAGGTATGGCAGAAGTACCATGTGTCAGATGCCATGAAGTTACCATAAACAGCTAGAACAGAAAATGAAATGTCTGAAGGTAGATAAGTCATCTGGACTAGATGGTGTACACCAGGATTCTGATCGAGGTGGCTGAAGAGAGTGTGGGGGCATTAGTAATGATCTTTCAAGATTCACTCGGTTCTGGAATGGTTCTGGAAGACTGGAATATTGCAAATGTCACTCCACTCTTCAAGAAGGACGAGAGGCAGAAGGAAGGAAATTTTGCGCCAGTTATTCTGACCCAATAGTTGGGACAATGATGGAGTAATTATTAAGCTGGAGGTCAGAGGGTAGTTGGAGGCAGATTATGAAGTAAGCCGTAGTCAATATCGCTTCCTCACTTGAAAATCTTAATCTGTTGGAATGCCAAATCTATTGGAATGCTTTGATGAAATAACAAAAATGATTGACAAAGGAGAATTAGTTGATTTTGTGATTTTCAGATGGCCATTGAAAGATGCAACACATGAGACTTCTTAACAAGCATACACACAACATGGTATCACAGGGAAGCGGCCAACATGGATAAAGCATTTGATGGGGCAAAGAGTGTGAATGAAGGGAAACTTTTCTGGCAGGCTGCCAGAAAAGTCAGAAAACCTCTGAAAGTTAGCGGTCTTGATGATGGAATCGATGTTTTTTTTTCTCAAATATTGCATATGATATGAAAGCAGGTGGCAGGACAGGCAGTTTTAAGAAAGCTATAGAAGGACGTATACAAATTAGGAGAATGGCCACAGAAGTGGCAGATGGAATAGTGTGTTAGCAGTGTCACCCCTCCTTTACTAGGGGACTGAAAGTGCGACGATTGTCTAAATTAAGAGCAATGCAAAATGACTACCATAACATTACCCTTTTGACAGGCCTTTTCTATTTCCAGCTGTAATCAGTATCCACATCCCAGTGACTGTTGGGAGCGCTGTATAAAACCGACATCAACATCTTTTTAGCCTTGCAGTTTCTTAATTCAACGCGCAAGGATTCAACATCTTCCGATTTTATATTACAATTTTCAACTGATTTGATGCCAGTCTTAACCATTACAGCCATACCACCTCTCTGCCTCCTTCCTATCCCTCCGATAGACCGTGAAACCTTGGATATTCAGCTCCCAACTACGTTCATTCTTCAGCCACGATGCAGTGGTGGCCACAGCATCATGCATGGCAACCTGTAATAGTGAAACGAGATCATCCACCTTATTTGTTATACTATTCGCATTTAACATAATTCCTTGTGAACCGTATTTGCTACCCTTTCTGATTCTGCATCGCTAATAAATTGATACTCAGACTGTTGTCTTTAACTAAGTTCCATAACCTGCCTACCATTCCTGTCAGTCTGACAGCACACTAACTTTATTTTTTTTTTTACAATCCGTCCTATCGTGAGTCAAATCACTTCGATTACCAATCCCTGCCAGGTTAGTTTAACCCCTCCCAATAGCTCTAAAAAACCTGCATACAAGAATATTGGTCCCCACCTGGGTTCAGGTTCAAAGAGTCACTTTTGAACAGATCATAGTTACCCCAGAAGGGATCCCAAGGTAAAACACAAATTATCGTTTTAACAAATAAGATTAATAGGCCTGCAGTTGATTTAAAATTATACTGTCAAACGATTGAAGCCGTGTCAGTGGTAGGATTTCCAGGCATGTAGACGGATAATAAGTTGACATGGAAGCACCATATCAAATAGTTAATACATATAAAGGAGGACTAAATACTTTCAGTCATCTGTGTGGGTATTCTGTGGTGCTACATGAAATTCATTGTTATACATCTTCATCGGTTTAATTAGATCTGTTCTTGAATATGACTGTATGGCTAATGGTTCAGCATCACCTTCAACTGTAAAATCTTAGGATGTGATAACAGCACGGTTTTAAGAAGGTCCTGTGGCGCAGGTCATCCCCTGTTTCCGCTTTACTGTTTGAAATGGGTTAACTCCAATTGCGGAGATTGCAGTTGATCTCAACACACTGGATTAACTTGACGGGACAAAGAAATGATCGTCCTGTTGAATTTGTGTCAGAGGACTGTGGGCAGCATCACACGAAAAGTGTTTTTAGCTTTAGGTCACTGAGAATTTATCACGCTGGGAAGATGGAATAGTTGGATTATGCAATGTGCACCACTGTCACGTTCTCTGAAACCCCAGCTTGTTCTGCCTATGTCTAGTTGATTTTAGGTGACACAGTTTAATATAGTCTAAGGATTATGTTATGCCTGAGAGTCTGTTGGTTCTTCAGTATATTTAAGAAAACATATTAGGATGTGTTAACCATTTTTTTGCGGAAGAATGAAAAGATGATTAACTCTGAAAGATCGTGCCGCTCTTTTGTGCCCGAATTACGGGTAACGATAAAGAAATAACTTACCAACCACTTAGCAGGATACACAGAAGAATTTGTTGCATTGATTTTTGGCCAACAGTGGGTGGAGTTAATTTTCCCATCTAAAGATTTCATTTGTTTACAATCCTTTTTCGGTGTTGATATGCTTTAAAACAGTTTATTCCAGCAGTCGGTCAGATGTACTGTTGGAAACTCATCAAACATTATTTCATAACCATACCGTTCGTTTATATGTTCATTTCTTAAGGGTCCCACCATATAGAGGTTCAGTTTCAAAAGCTGTTAAAATTTCAACTGTGGATGAACACCTTTCACAGCAAATCAGAAGCTAAGCTGTTGGTGGGTTAAGAATTTTCGCAAGCCTGGTGGGACAATCGCCAGAAAAAGAGAAATATTTACTGAACACATAACTGTTAGGTTTATGGGTGAAGGGTGTATAACAAGAAGGGAAGGAGTGATATTGACTCGACATAGAATTTGATTTGTTCATTCAACTGTTAGTTATTCCTCATGTCTCGTTGGAAATATTCATACTAGGCCGTGTAGTTTTTGTACTTCTGCAGAAGTGGAACACATTCTGTGAAGGTGAAACATATCAGGCATAATTAAATCAAATGCAAGCTTCGTTACAATAATAGGGGTGTTAGTTTTCATTTAATAGCTTTCTTAATTTATGGGGTTGCATTTAATTTTATTCAGTGTTTCAGTTTTTATTTCGTACAATCTATGGGGCATTGTTTAGCATTCATTTGAAAAAAAGAAGCAGTGAGCGTTCCACTTCCAAATTTTCCACACCACACCTCTGTCCAGTTGGTAGCGGGAATGAGCGTTTAAGTCGCGCCTTTAAATTGGAGTGTAAACCGACATTTATCCAAAGGCTGTTCAATTTCTTCACCTTAGCCAATCATTCAAGGGGAAGGATTAGCCAACCAACACCAGATTCACAATGGGTGGGCGATATTTCAGAGTAGTACTTTGATTGACATCTGGTGGGTCAAATGAGGTATTGAGTCTCCAAACTGTGCTTTGTCCCTCTCTACAAACACACTGTCCTGTCGCCCCGGATCTGCAAGTCGAATAGACAATAAGCCCGGGAATATCAACTGAAGATCAGCCGGTGAAAGTGTGGAGCTGGAACCCAGACTGGAGCCACTGCTGCCGCCTTTTGTTTGTGCTCAACACGCGGCTTTATAAATGACTTGGATATTTCACCGCACTGATCACCTGCTTCCTGAATTTAGACTGAGTCACCGCGTAAATAACGGTGCTCGCGCAGCAGCCGAAATTTGTCAGCAATATTCCGACGTGCTGAAAGAGTCATTCAGAATCATTGAAATAGACTCCTTTTCCTGGTACTTGATAATATATAACATTTACTACGTACGTCATCCACAGGAGTATGAAGCTGCCGGAGAGGGTGAAGAGTAAAACCACAGACCTCCTCCTGCTCTCTAACTCCAGGTCACTTCGGTTCTCCCACTTGCTCTGACCATTCAGCCCCTTACGGACCCGACTGGCCACTAAAATGTGCCTGACTGTCAGAGCGTTGAGCAGCAGAATCACAGTGATAGGGAAGAACGGAGTTGAAACGATTTTGAGCAAGTCATATCCTACCCATCCAGGGTCGGTGTAATTTTTCTCCTTGATCATACAGACCCACGGTACATTGTTGATGATCATCCATCGTTCCCGTGTGATGTATCTAGGAACATTTTTCACACAGAACAGTGCACTAGTTGTTGTTAGAACCACAGCCGCAGTTTCCCGGTGCAATATTTTGTTTTCAGCTTCTGGCAGCAAATGGCGACACACCGATCTAAAGTGAAAGCGACAGTGAACAAGATAGAGCTGTCAATGGCTGTGACCCTCAGTACTTCAATAACATTGCATACAGCAGTGATGCTCAGAAAACTCCACGGGAAATAATACAAATTGATTCGAAACAAAATGGTCCTGGTGATAATGTTCAGTAGATCAGCTACTACCTTGACAACAAGGTAGCTAGTGGTGCACGTACTACGTGGCAGGGTCACAATCGCCACTAAATTCACTGGACAGAGATAGAGAGAACAGACAGTGGGCATTACTGAACATAATCTCCTGCTTTTAGCGAAAGATCCGGAGCGCCGTAGTCTGTGAACGGTTAATAAACTAACATCACACAGGGGTCACGCTGTTTCTGACCTGCCTTCTGCAGTGTGGAGACAGGACGACATGTAGGAAATAGTCGGGGATAAAAATGAGCTGAAAGAACAACAACGATTGGTGCTGAACCCGATTCCAGTCGCTGATGGGACCGATATCACTGATTTAACCGTGACTGACCAGGCCTCTGGAAACTCTGCATCTGATGGGGCTGAGAAGGTTTACAGGGGGTTTACAACACTCTCAAAATACTGGAGGAGCTCAGCCGGTCTGGCAGCATCCATGCAATTAAACAAACTCTTCATTCTGACTGAGACTCTTCTTCAGGTCAAAGCTGTGCCCGGAGTTATGACGGGACTCAGAGGGAAATCAAGAACGACCTCGTAGCCCAAGACTGAATAGATTCGTTAATGGATTAATTCATCAACGCTATTCGATTCGATAACACTCGTCAGCAGATCCGTGGAGACTGTTTCATTTGATCAGGCCCAATTATTTACCAACAGATAGTGTGCCCTACCTGTGACAGACTCCACGTGTAGAATGAAACACAGGACAAGGGGATCATTCGAAACAATAACTCAGAAACAGTGAACTTCACAGTGTCAATCCCTTCCAGTCTAACTTCCTTTCGCAGCACTGGGGAAAATCTGCACAAAGTTCCTTATAACCCCTCCCAGCTACACCCTTCCAGAGAGCTGCCTGTTTGTCGCACACTCAGAATATTGAAGTAAATTATATCACTGCAGAGTGCGAAATTGTATTGAATCACCTACAGTTATCACTCTCCTGAAGAATATAAACTCTTGATGCAGTTTGTGTTTTGAAACTCTACCGGGAGGGTCCTGACGAAACCGCCAATATATTCGGTGACCTATTCACCGGCTGAACATTTACTGTTCGTACCGGTTCCCTCCTTAACCCTAACAAAGGTTATCAAAATCAGCAGTCGAATTTGTGGTGCTGTATGCTTTAATATGTCACCCCGTATGTGTCAAACAACATGGCTGAGAGCTGGGGAATTAGATAAGAAAGTGTAAGAGAGTGTGTGTGTGTGCGGGTGGGGGGCGTCACCCATTGTCTGTTCCTAACCTCACCTGACGACACACGTGTCCGTCTTGACTTCAATTTATCCCTTTTGTTTCAGTCCCTTCCAATCTATCCCGGCAAGCTGCGCATACTCTCTAATTCTAATTGTAGCGATAGGCAAATTGCAATGGGTCCAGGTCCTTGCTGAGGCAGGAGTTCAGTCTAGTCATAACCAACCTCTCAAAACATTTCATCACCGTCGATGTGAGTGCTACGGAGTGATAGTCATTAAGGCAGCCCACATTATCTTTCTTAGGCACCGATATAATTGTTCTGCCGATAGCAGTGAGAGGTTGAAAATATCCTTGAATACTCCCGCTAGTTGGTTGGCACAGGTTTTCAGAGCCTTACCAGATACTCCATCAGGACTTACTGCCTTGCCAGGGTTTACTCTCTTTAAAGGCAGTCTGACATCAGTCTCTGAGACGGAGATCAGAAGGTCATCGGGTGCAGCAGGTGCCTTCACAACTGTAGGTCTGTTTTCCATTTCAAAGCATCCAAGGTGTTGAGGTCGTCTGGGAGTGAAAGCATCGCTATCATTCATACTATTGGGTTTTGCCTTGTAGTAAGTAATGTCGTGCAGACTTTACCAGAGTTGCCGTGCATTTGATATCGCTCAGTTTATTTCGAAATTGTCTCTTCGCCCTTGATATTGTCATCCACAAATCATACCTGCTTTACTAGTACAGGCCTGGGTTGCCGGCCTTGAAAATCTAGCCTTCAGCCGACGACGTTCATCCACGGCTTTTTGTTAGGGAATGCGCAGTGATTATTTGTGGGCACACACTCATCCACGCAGGTTTTGATGAAGTCGGTAACAACTGCAGCATACTCATCCAAGTTCGAAGATGAATCCCTGAATACAGTCCAGTCCACCGATTTAAAGCAGTCTCCTGAGCTTCTCTTGTCTAAAACGTCCTGGTCCTCACGATTGGTGCTGTTGTCTTCAGTCTCTGCCTAAACTTCAGGAGTAGAAGTCCAGCCAGGCGATCAGTCTTCCCGAAGTGAAGGCGTGGAATAGCTGAGTAGGCAGCCTTGATGGTGGCGTAACGGTGGTCCAGTGTTCTTTCCTCTGGTCTTGCAAGCGATCTGTCGATGGTAATTGCTTAATGATTTTTTCAGACTGGCCTTGTTAAAATCTCCCAAAACGCTGGTGAAGGGTGCGCTGTTTCGTGCATGTAAATCCCATTTCTCAGATCATCTAAAGCCTGCTTGACATTGGCGAGAGGTGGAATGTAAACTGCTACCAGAATGATCCCAGAGAACTCCCGTGGTAAGTAAACAGACGACACTTTTATATATTGCTGTACCGACCCGGAGTGCAAAAGGTAAGTGAAGGATTACATGATCTGGTCAGACGTCTGGCAATACAATAGAATAGTGTGAAACGAATGATTCAAAGGAGGATGAAGATTAACATCAAGTACCCCGGAGAGAAGAGTTTCTTACCATTGTTGCGACAGGAGAACGGCTGCAATCCAAGTTTCGGCGCTCCACTATCATAGAGTATGGTTGGATGTCGCTGTCCCTTTAAGAATCAGTCTGCCAATCATTGCCCACCTCATTCTTTCATGGAAAGTCTGTACTTAAAAGGTTTGTACTGAATCCTCAGTGCTCAGTGCTCTGTACGGTATTATGCTTGTGCGGGCGTCTCGCTATTTGGGGTCCACATCCTGTTGTAGGTATCGTGAAATCACAGTACGAAGTTCTTGCTCTGGGATAACATGATGCTGATTCTCAGAACAGCTTAGGGACTGTGCGCTGGTTCAGAGTCCGACAGTCCGTCTTCTTCACCACCTGTACGATAGATAGGTAGATAAATGATAGAAAGATGAATATTACGATAGTACGATAGTGCGATAGATAGATAGTATGATAATACGGTAGATAGAGAGTAAGATAAATCTGCGTAATCCCAGAATCAGTGATCAATCCAAACACTCTGACACGCCACCATGCATAATAGATTATCTCGGAGCAGGAATCATTTCAGATAGTTCTCAAATAGTTGTTTCCACATTAAAATCTCACTCTTCCCAACATTCGTCTGCAACTCCAAATTGGGGATTGTTGTCCATTCTCACCTCAAACTTGCCACCATAGTGGTTGTCACTCAATTTATCCATTACAGCTCATTTCTATACCAGAAACTCGAGCTTGTGCGTGGGGTAGTTTTTTTTTCAGAGGGCGAGAGACTCAGACTGGCAAACTAGAAATGTCCATGGAATGATTTAACCCATCTCCTTTCAGGCGGTCCAGAACTTTCAGTCTGCTCATGTTCCTTCAAGCTGGATCCAAACACTATGAGTTCATCCAGATACACCAATACCTGAAGCAATTTCATATCTCCCACCGTTTTATCCGTGACACGCTGGAAGGTCGCAGCGGCTCCCTAGATGCTCTGGGACATCCTTTCGAACTGGAAGAATATCAGGCCACATATAATTGCCGTCTTCTTTTTATCAGCCTCGCTCATGGGGATCAGATAATATCCAGCCCTCAAATCTAGCGCACTGGACCACTTCGCACCATTCACACAGGCCAGCGCGTCATCGAATATCGGGACCGTATACTGGTCTGGGACGATGTGCCTGTTCAGAGTCCAACAGTCCACACGTATCCGTATTTCCCCTTCTTCTTCCGGGCCACTACTATTGGAGACGTATAGGGGTTTCGGGATTCGGTGATGATCCAGCTCCCTCTACCATGCACAAATGCTGCGAATGTCTTCCAGCTTAGCAGGGGCTAGTCGCTGCGACCTTTCTATGAACGGGGTGTTCTTAGTCACCCGGAAACTGTGACGAGTGCTCTTGGAACAACGCAATTCAAACTAGTCGGTAGGAAGGACACCTCACATTTTCAACATCTTCTCTTCCAATCTCCTCTTCCAACCACAGGTCCTGGGGAGTCCCGGAAACTGAATGACTCAGCGGTCAACTTTCCCCACTTTTCCCAATAGTTTCTCCAGGCTTATATCAGATGGTCACGGGACATTACAGTCACCGGGAACAGATGCCCCAGGGGCATCCCCCGGTTGAAGGTGACCTCCCTCTTCACAGTGTTCCTGACAATCACAGCCATCCTGTTCGTTTATGCAACCCAGGGCTTCTACCGTTCCGTCCTCTCGAGTACCGCAGCAGGCTCCTTCCACACTTCGTGGTTTTCCGGAGCAGCCATCGAGAGGGCCTCGGCATCAGTCATTCTGTGCATTTTTGCGTTTCCTATCACTCTCGCTATTTCCCCAGGCCGTAACACGATTGGATTTGACCGAGTGAACCACACAATCCCTCGGGCAAGCTCATTATATGGTCCAGTATATTCCGGCACTATCTCGAAATTAACTTCAAACACAGGGTGAACGGAAATATCGTTAGAGATCTCTCTTCTGCTCTTTCCTTCCAGGCTCCCATTAGCCTCCTAACAATAGCAGTATCTGTCCACCACTCTCAAAGGGTTCAGGACAAAGCAGCGATAATTTATCAAGCACGTCAGTCTCTCCGACATTTTCCACCAAAAACTCCAGCTTCACTGACAAATAACCATTATACCGTTAATCACCGCGCCAAATCCCAAATCTCTTGTGCACTGAGTGGCGTACACTGCATAAAAATTAAAATATATAATTTAATAATTCTTAATTTGACCATATTGTTTGTGAAGGGAAAACAAAAAAAAAGTGTCAGTGTAAAGTGCACAAGTTGGAGCTCACGGCTTCGTCGGATCATAAGACCATAAGACAAAGGAGCAGAAGTCATTCGGCCCATCGAGTCTGCTCCACCATTTTATCATGGGCTGATCCATTTTCCCACTTTGTCCCACTTTCCCACCTTCTCACCATAACATTTGATCTCCTGGCTACTCAGATAACTATCAATATCTGCCTTAAATACACCCAATGGCTTGGCCTCCACTTCCGCTCGTGGCAACAAATTCCACAGGTTCACCACCCTCTGCCTGAAAATATTTCTTCGCATCTCTGTTCTAATGGGCGCCCTTCAATCCTCAAGTCATGCCCTCTCGTACTAGACTTACCCGCCGTGGGAAAAAACCTTGCCACATCCACCTTGTCCATGCCTTTCAGCCTTTGAAATGTATATATGAGGTTCCCTTTCATTCTTCTAAACTCCATGAAGTGCAGTCCAAGAGCGGTCAAACGTTCCTCATATGTTAACCCTCTCATTCCCGGAATCATTCAAGTCAATCTTCTCTGAACCCTCTCCAAAGTCGGCATATCATTTCTTAAATAAGGAGCCAAAACTGCACACGGTACTCCATGTGAGGTCTTAACAGTGCCTTATAGAGCCTCAATAACACATTCCTGCTCCTATACTCTATTCCTCTAGAAATGAATTCCAACATTGCATTCGCCTTATTCACCATCGACTCAACCTGGAGGTTAACTTTAAGGGTATCCTGCACGAGGACTCCCAAGTCCCGTTGCATCTCAGAACCTTGAATTCTCTCTCCATTTAAATAATAGTCTGCCCGTTTATTTTTTCTACCAAAGAGCATGACGATATACTTTCCAACATTGTATTGTATTTCATTTGCCACTTCTTTGCCCATTGCCCCAACCTACCCAAGTCTCACTGCAGATTCCCTGTTTCCTCAGCAATACTGGCCCTTCCACATACCTTTGTATCATCAGCAAAAGTAGCCATTTTTTCCAAAATCCAGACATTTCCACAACCCAAATCGTTGACATATAACGTAAAAAGAAGCGGCCCCAACACGGACCCCTGTGGAACACCACTGGTAACCGGCAGCCAACCAGAACGGGATCCCTTTATTCCCACTCTCTGTTTCCTGCCAATTAGCCAACACAATATTCACATATTTAAATTTCCCGTAATTCCATTCGCTCTTAGCCTGTTTTGCAGCCTCATGTGCTGCTTTCTGAAAATCCAAGTACACAACTTCCACTGCATCGTCCTTGTCTAGCCTACTTTTAATTTCTCAAAAAATTGCAATAGGTTTGTCAGGCAGGATTTTCCTTTAATGAATCCATGCTGATTTTTGCCTATCTTGTCATATGCCTCCAGGTACTCCGTAACCTTATCCTTGCCAATCGACTCCAACAACTTCCCAACCACCGATTTCAAGCTAACAGGTCTATAATTTCCTTTTTGCTTCATTGCGCCCTTCTTAAATAGCGGAGTGACATTGAAATCTTCCAGTCCTCCGGAACCATGCCAGAATCTACTGACTTTTGAAAGATCATTGCTAATGCTTGCACAATCTCCACAGCTACTTCCTTCTGCACACGCGGGTATATTCCATCTGGTCCAGGAGATTTATCTACCCTTAGACTATTTAGATTCCTGAGTACTTACTCTGTCGTAAATGTGACTGCGCACACTTCTCTTCTCTGACACCCTCTGTTGTTCTGTATACTGCTGCTTTTTTCCTCAGTGAAGACTGATGCAAAATACGCTCCAGTTCCTCCACCATCTCCTTAACTTTCATTACAATTTGTCCACCATCATTTTCTATCGGTCCTATATCTACTCACGCCTGTCTGTTATTCTTTATATACTTGAGAAAGCTTTTAGTTTCCTCTTTGATATTATTTGCTAGCTTCCTTTCATAGTTCATCATTTTGCTCTTAATGACCTTCTTAGTTTCCTTTTGTAAGCATTTATAAACTTCCCAATCAATCCTCTGAATTCCCACTAATTTTTGCTTCCTTTTATGCCCTCTCCTTTGTTTTTACTTTGGGTTTGTCTTCTCTTGTCAGTCACGGTTGCATTCCATTTCCTTTCGAAAATTTCTTCTTTTTTGGAACATATCTGTCTTGCATCTTCCTCACTTCTCGCCTAAACTCCAGCCGCTGCTGCTTTGCCGTCCTTTCCGCTACTGTCCCTTTCCAGTCAGCCTTGGCCAGTTCCTCTCTCATGCTACTATAATTTCCTTCACTCCACTGAAATACCAACGCATCGGATTTCGGCTTCTCTTTCTCAAATTTCACAGTGAACTCAATCATGTTATGATCACTTCCTCCTAAGCGTTCCTTCACAACAATCTCTCTAATCATCTCTGGTTTATTGTACAATTCCCAATCCAGTACAGCTGATCCCCTAGTGTGCTAAAAAGGTGTGCTATGGGCGTTCTAAAAAAAAACATGTTTTTCCCTTTCGCCGCTTTATCATTCTGGTTCCCATCCCCCTGCCAAATTAGTTTAAACCCTCCTTAACAGTTCTATTAAATCTTTCTGCAGGATATGGGTCCCCTTCGGGTTCAGGTGTAATCCGTCCTTTTTGAACAATTCATACATCCCCCAGAAGAGATCGCAATGATCTAAGAATCTGAAGCCCTGCTCCCTGCCCCAGTCTCTCAGCCACGCATTCATCTGCCTGATCCTACTGTACTTGCCCTCGCTAGCACGTGGCACAGGTAGCAATCCTGAGATTACTACCCTGGAGATCCTGATACTCAGCTTCCTTCCTAACTCCTGGATATCTTTCTTCAAGACCTCCTACCTTTTCCTATCCATGTCATTGGTACCAACATGTACCAAGACAGCTGGCTGCTCGCCCTCTCCCTTCAGAATATCCTGGACTCGATCCGAGACATCCCGTACCTTGGCACCTGGGAGGCAACACACCATGCGGGTATCTCTATCAGGCTCACAGAATCTCCTGTCTGTTCCCTGACTATTGAATCTCCTATGACTACCGCATTCTTCTTCTCCCTCCTTCCCTCCTGCACAACAGCGCCAGGCTCAGTGCCATGGCTCCGCTCCGGATCGAATCCTACGATCTCTTCTCTCCGCCGTCTTCATCTCCCGCCTAACAAAGGACCTAGATCAACCCGGTTTTAGGAACAGAGCACCAAAATACACTCCCGTTATCGTAAGGCTCACATTACAAACCACGCTTTATTTCTAACCATAACGCAAACAGTGCTTCTACAGAAAGACCATTACAGAAACATTGAAACCTTTCCCAGGGTGTTAATGTTGTTTTTTCTTTCTGACTTTAGTCAAGTTAAGAATGATAAAACTAAGTTGTTTAATTGCATGTGGTGTTCTGTCTTTTATTTCGTGGTACCAATTTGTAACAGGGTAACATATCAGGCAGCATACATACAAACATGACCTGAGGGTGTGTTCGCACCTCAATCTCGCACTTTGGCGAGGCCAGAGGTTGTCTCCCCTAGACTTGCACAACCGACGAAACCAGAGTGTGGGGGAATCGTCCAGGATCGATTTAGTTAGATGCTGTATGATCGCCCTGAGCTTTGATCCAGTGGGTTGTTTTTAAAAGTCTGTGTTAAACTATTGACCGGTAAATTGCATACGGTACGTAGGTACGGATGTTTGCCGACGTTGAGCGGGTCGAATCGCAAGTCGATTCACCCGTAGCTGGGGTGCACAGACTTCAAAGGCAGTTGCTCTGGTTTCTGCGGAGCGAGGGAGGGTTCTGAAATAGAAGGTTTAATGAGTCCTCCAGCGAGTGGTCCCTACCTTAGAAATTACTAGGTCTACATATTACTCTATTTTTCTAAGTTTCATGTACTTATCCAAAAGTCTATGAAACGATCCGATCGTATCCGCACCCAGCACCGTTGCCGGCAGCCCATTGCACAAATTCACCACTCTCTGCTTAGAAAATTTAACTTGGCATCTCTTCTGTACCTGCTTTAAAGCACCTTAAAACCTGTGCTCTCTTATGGCAGCCATTTCAGCCCTGGGAAAAAAGCCTCTGACAATCCACACGATCAATGCCTCTCATCATCTTATACACGTCTATCAGGTCATCTCTCATCCTCCGTCGCTCCAGGGAGAAAAAATCCCGGTTCACTCAAACTGTTTTCATTAGGCTGGCAACATCCTTCTAAATATCCTCTGCACCCTTTCTATGGTTCCCACATCCTTTCTGTAGTGAGGCGACCAGAAGTGAGCACAGTTCTCCAAGTGGGGTCTGATCATGGTCCTATTTAATTCCAACATTACATCTCGGCTCCGAAATTTAATTCCACAATTGATGAAGTCCAATGCACCGAATGTCTTTTTAACCCAGAGTCAACCTGCACAGCTGCTATGATCGTCCTTTGGGCTCGGACCCCAAGATACCTCTGATCT
The DNA here is from genome assembly GCF_030144855.1 of Hypanus sabinus. Taxonomy (NCBI): domain Eukaryota; kingdom Metazoa; phylum Chordata; class Chondrichthyes; order Myliobatiformes; family Dasyatidae; genus Hypanus; species Hypanus sabinus. Next base: position 59,455,880 of record NC_082706.1, on the reverse strand, counting down.
TCTTGCACTTCACATACCTGGAGAATGCCTTGGGGGTTTCCTTAATTCTGCCCACCAAGGCCTTCTTATCCACTCTTCTGGCTCTCCTAATTTCCTTCTTAAACTCCTTCCTGTTAGCCTTATAATCTTCTAGACCTCTAACATTGCCTAGCTCTTTGAACCTTTTGTAAGCTTTTCTTTTCTTCCTGATTATTATACAACGTTTGTACACCAAGGTTCCTGTATCCAACCATTAATTCCCTGCCTCATTGGAACGTACCTGTGAAGAATTCCGCACAAAAATCCCTGAATATTTGCCACATTTCTTCCGTACCTTTCCCTGTGAACATTTGTTCCCAATTTAAGCTACCTCGTTCCTACCTGATAGCCTCAACATTCGCCTTAACTCCAATTAAACGCTTGCTCTAACTTGTCTGTTCCTACCTATGTCCATTGCTATTGTAAAGCAGATAGAATTATGATCACTATCTCCAAAATGCTCTCTCACTGATAGATCTGACACCTGACCAGGTTCATTTCCCAGTACCAAATTAATCGGTCTCTCCTCCTGTGGGCTTATCTACATATTGTGTCAAGAAACCTTCCTGAACATACCTAACAAAGTCCACCCCATCTAAACCCCCTGCTCTAGGGAGATGCCAATCGATATTCGGGAAATTGAAATCTCCCACGACAACACTGTTATTACTTTCAGGATCTGTTACACTATCTGCTCCTCGATATCCCTGTTACTATTAGTTGGCCTATAAAAACATGCAGTAAAGTGATTGACCCCACCTGTTCTTAACCTCCACCACAGAGACGCCGTAGAGAATCCTTCCATGACGTCCACCTTTTCTGAGGCTGTGACACTATCTCTGATCAGCAGTGCCACGCCCCCCACCTCTTTTACATCCCTCCCTGTCCTTTTTCAAACATCAAAAAACTAGCACTGTCCCTGAGCCACCCAAGTCTCGGTAATCGCCATCGTCTCATAGCTCCAAGTACTGATCCACGCTCTGGGCTCACCCGCTTTGTTCATAATACACCTTGCGTTAAAATAGACACATCTCAAACCGACAGTATGAGTACGTCCCTTCTGTATCACCTGCCTATACTCCATTTTGTACTGTCTGCAAGCTTGCTCTATTTGTGAGCCAACCGCCTCTTCCCCAGTTCCTTCACTTCGGTTCCCACCCCTCCAACAATTCTAGTTTAACTCTCCCCAGCAGCTTTAGCAAACGTCCCCACCAGGATAATGGTCCCCATGGGATTCAAGTGTAACCCGTCTTTTTTGTGTAGGTCACACTTGCCCCAAAGGAGGTCCCAATGATCCAGAAATCTGAACTCCTGCTACCTTCTCCAATCCCTCAGCCACGCATTTATCCTCCACATCATTCTATCCCTATATTCACTATCACCTGGCACAGATAATAAGCCCGAGATTACTACCTTTGCGGTCCTGCTTCTGAACTTCCTTCCCAACTCCTTGTAGGCTGTTTTCAGGACTTACTCCCTTTTCCTACCTGTGCCATTGATCCCTATATGTACCACGATCTCTGGCTATTCACCCTTCCTCTGCATGATATCGTGGACGCAATTTGAAATAGCCCGGGCCCTGGCACCTGGGAGGCAAACTACCATCCAAGTTTATTTCCTGCGTTCACAGAATCGCCTAACTGTAGAGTCCCCTGTCACTACTGACTTTCTCTTCCTTTTCCAACTCTTCTGAGCTACAGGGCAAGACTCTGTGCCGAAGGCACGGCCATTGTTGCTTCCGCCAGTTAGGCGGTCCCCCCCGCCAACAGTACTGAAGCAGGAGTACTTATTTTCAAGGGGTAGAGCCACGGTTGTGCTCTCTAGCACTTGAATTTTCCGCTTCTCTCTCCTGACCGTTCCCCACTTGTCTGTTTTCCGTGGCCCCGGTGTGACCACCAGCCTATAACACATTTCTATCAACTCCTCGCACTCCCTGACCAGACGAAGGTCATCAAGCTGCATCTCCAGTTCCCTAACCCGGCCCTTTAGAATCTGCAGCCTGACGCCCCTGGCGCAGGTATGGCCGTCCGGGAGTCTGGGAGCCTCCAGGACTTCCCAAATCTGACAGAGAGCGCAGAACACCGGCCTCATACACGTACCTCCTTTCCGCAATTAACACAGGCAAACCTCCCTAGCCTCGTTACCCCTAATGCCTTTGAGCCAAAGCCCTATCACTCTGCTACCCTCTCACTTCGCTGCCCTTTGGGTTTGGCGATCTTCTCTTTTAACTTCTCCCGCTCTGTTGGCTGAAGTCACGCACATGCGCGGTCTTGCCTCTCTTTACCCCGAGTAGTAAAATGCCTTCGCTCCAGAAACCCTCAGTCGTTCCACTCGCAGCCTTCTTGCTTCATGTAACTGTTGGGATAATAAAATCTCAGGATTATGTTATGTCTGATAGTCTATTGGTCCATTTGTATAGTTAGGAAATTGATTAAGATATGTTAATCATTTTTGCCAAGGGATCAAAAGATAATTCAAATTGAAATGTTGACGTGGCTGGTTTTATGCCTCAGTTACAGACAACTATAAACAAACTACTTGCCAACCATTTATTAGTACATAAAATAGAAATGGTTTCCAACATTTTAGGCTTACAGCGGGTAGTGTTGTAATTTAGTCAGCTTTGTTTTTATGGTTTTCATGTGTCTTAAAACCAGTTATTCGAGCAGTCGTTCAGCTTTGCTGTTGATCGGTCATCTCACGTTATTTCGTACAAAAGAAGTATTGGTTTAAATGTTCACTGCACAGAAAGGTGTTGAGTGGACTGAGTGGGTTGATTGTTTAGCTGCAAAAGCTGCTGAAAGTTCAACTGTGGATCAATAGTTGGGGGAGTTGGTAGGGTAACGAATTTGGGGCTAATGGCAAGATTTTATGCGAGAATGGACATAAAGGGGAGACCTTGAAATCTGTTGGATTTATGGGGGACGGGCGAAATAGGAAAGGAAGGAATTCTATCGACACAACTTTGAATGGGCCATACTAGTTGAATTAGTCTTTATACACGGCAGGAAATTATCTTTCTGGGTCGTGTAAGTTTTGTCATTGTGAAACAGTTGATCATATTCTATTTTAGGTGAAAAATATAAATTTGAAAGAAGATAAATACGGGTTCTATTGCAAACTGTGGACGTTGATAATTTTCATGTATAAACCTTATTGAGTTATGGGATTGACGTTAATTCACAGTCTTATTGAATTACTTAGAACCTGGAAAAAATAGTAAAGATTACATTTCCTAATTCTCTACATTACATTCCAGAGGAGTTGATGGCAGAAGTTCGACAGGATAGTTAACTGAACCCTGTCCTGTTTCTGACGTGGCCAATTATTCAACTGGAAGGAGGAAACTGCAGTGATTGATAATGGATGAGACATCCAGCATCAGACTGGCACTGCCGTCCTCTGGGAACACCAGACCTGTGAGGTTAGTGGAAGTGAAAGGGAATAGATCGGCACATCCGTCGGCCAATAGATGCACGGCATTCTGGACTGACATCAGGCACACAAATAAGGTACTGAGCCACCAGGACGGTGATTTACCACACGCACGAGCGCGCGCGTACAGGCACACACACACACACACACACACACACACACACACACACACACACACACACACACACACACACACACACACACACACACACACACACACACTACCCCAATGTCCGGAGCAGGCACCGATGGAACAATCCGTTCGGGAATAACACCTGCGTGATGAGGTTGAAAATGTGAGGAATTGGAGGCCGGACTGGAGACGCTGCGGCCAACTGTGGGTTCTGCTCAGGACGCGGCTTTATTCATGAACTGAAGTATCGAGGTGACCGGTTATTTCACCGCGCTGATCACCTGCTCCCTGAATTTCGACTGAGTTAACCCGTAAATAAATGTGTTCGTGCAGCAGCTGAAATTCCTCAGGAAATAACCGACATAGTGAAAGATAAATTCAGAATCATTGAAATCAAATCCTTTTCCTGAGATCTGACGATATATAACATTCAGAACGTACGTCATCCCTAGGAGGATGAAGCTGCTGGAGAGGGTGAACAGTAAAACCACAGACCACCTCCTGATCTCCATCTCCGGATCACTGCGGTTCTCCCCCTTGCTCTTACCCTTCAGCCCCTTACGGACCCGACTGGCCACTAAAATGTACCTGACTGACAGAGCGTTGAGTCGCAGGATCCCAGCGAAAGGGGGAAACAGAGTTAAATCCGTATCGAACCACTCATATCCTATCCACCCGAGGTCAGTGAAATAATTGGCCATCGTTTTATAGAATCACGGTACATTGTCGATGATTAATCCGTATTCCCTCGTGAAGTATCGGTGAACGTTTTTCAGGCAGAACAGTACGCCGGTTGTTGTTAGAACTACAGACGTAGATTTCCCAGTGCAGTATTTTGTTTTCAACGGCTGCCAGCAAACTGCAACGAAACGATCAAAGGTGAAAGTGACGGGGAACCAGACAAAACAGTCTGTGGCTGTAAAACTTAGTACAACGATAACACTGCACACGGGTGTAATGTCCAGGAAATTCCACGGGAAGTAATATCTATTGATTCGTGGAAAAAATGACCTGGGTAACAATGGTCAATAGATCCGCCGCTGCCATGGTCACCAGGTAGCGAGTGGTGCAGGGAGAGAGGCCGCACATTCCCCGCGACAGGATCACAATCGCCACTAAATTCACTGGATAAAGAGAGGGAAAGAGCAAGAAAAGACACTGGGCATTACTCAACACATTCACCGGAAATCAACACGGGATCGTGTTTCAGCTAAAGGTCCGGAGCGCTAGAATCTGCGATCGGGGCACTCTGTCTCTGACCTGTCTTCTTCACTGTGGAGATAAGACGAGATGTGATGATCGTTGACAATAAAAATGACCTGCATGAAAAACATCGATCGGTGCTGATTCCTATTTCAGTCACCGATGGGGTTGGTTTAACCGTGACTGACCAGGTCTCTGAAATCTCATCATCTGATGGGACTGAAATGGGATACGTAGGGGAGCAACACACATAAAGTAGTTGAGAAATTCATAAGGTCAGTCAGCATCCATGCAATTGAATAAAATCTCTTATCGTGCGGAGACTCTTCTTCAGGGCGGAGCGGTGTCCCAAATTACGAGTCTGATTGGGAAAGCAGGGACAAGTAATGAACAAGAGGCTGATTAATGGATTAAATCTGCAGCGTATTTGAATTCGATAAGACATGTCAACAGATCCTCATTGCAGGTGTTCAGACACAATTATTGACAAATATGTAGCGGGATCCGATTGTTAGAATCCACAGGGAGACATGAATCACAGGACCAGGGTTTCACTCTGATCAATAACTAAGGAAGAGTGAACTACACAATGTAGCACCCTCATCGTCTCACGTTCCCAAAGAGCTGCCTGTCTCCAAAACTGGAACAACTTCGGACAGAGTCCAAATGAAACCCTGTCTGTGAGTCATTCCCGGAGAGTTGCCTGACCCCAGGACAAGTTGTCATTAAATAAAAGAACAGCTTTCGATTCGAACCCATGAATAAGAGCAGAGACAGAGATTTAGTTCCGCTTGCCATTAAATATGAAATATCTGAATGTTGAATTGAAAGGTTCGATATCAATAAGGGATGTTTGTGCAATGTCATCAACTTGAAGCTTGTGAAATGATCATAAATAGTTTCGCACCGTTTAACACACTGCAATATCAAACATGAATTGCTGTGCTCACTCACCAGGAATTCCAACCACAGCGTACAATATTCTATCCACGCTCTTGTACCTATACAGCATGGAAGAGATTTTATCTGCCCAGTGATCAGTCCTCCTTTACTACAGGTGATATCTCGGAATGAAATGTTGAGGCAGCCCATGCCTGGGTTTTTAATACCATTTAGCGAATCCACATGGACTGATTTCAACGTATTTAAAAATAATGGTTTTCAAATATTTACCAACTGATTACACCAAACAAGTGCAATTCCCGCGGTGATACATTGTGATTAATTTAGTAAATTAATTTTAGATCATAGGTGTGTTAGTTTGTCCAAACAAAGGGGTATGAAGCCTCCGACGTGTCTTATCAATTAAAAAAGCTTTCAGTGTAAATATGTGCTTTAAAGAAACTGTTGTCAGACACAGAACATCGAAGTAATTTTTGTCATTGTGGCTTGTAAAATTGTATTGAAACGCCTACTATTAACATTCTCCTCAAGAGTATAAACTCCGGATTTACCGACACTACCGAGAGGGTCTCCAAAAGATATTTGTGTGTGATGATGAATAAACTGTTTTATATTCATTAAACCTCCAAAGTCCTCACTGACTTAGTACGAGTCCGAATATCTGGAGGCTCGTCCAAGATCTACCCCACCACTGATGCATGGCTATCAGTCTCAGTAGTCTCCTGGGGTGAGCAAGTGTTAATCATATCGCCGCGCTCGTCTGTGTGTGTGTGCATGAGTGTACGCGCGTGTGAACGTGTGTCTGCATCGGTGAGTCTGTATGTGTTTGTAACTGTCCATATGTGCACATGTGCGTTTGTCCCTGGCAGTGCACGTGTGTGTCTGGATGCAGTCCGTGCGTGTCTGGATCAGAATGTGTTTCTCTGCTTGTGTCTGTGTTCGTATGTGTGTGATCCAGCCCCTCTGTGGGTGCTTCTGTCAATATTTGTCTGTCTTTGTGTCTGTTGATGGCTGATTATGTCTGTCTTTCAATGTTACTGCTTGCGAGTATTTTTCTGTGTGTAGGTAGTCGTATTTTCCCTGCCTTCCCATGCCGGAATACACCCTTGTCCGTATAGCCATTGATTCCCTTCGTTCCGATTTACCTCCGAGAACTTCTCATGCTGTCGAACTTTTCGACAACTTTGAAGTCCTTGCTCCTGTTCGCCTTATCATGATCATCGTTACCCGGTACCTATACACTTCTATCCCCATAAAGAAGGACTTAAAGCACTTTGCCTCCTTCTTGACAACAAACCCAACAGTTCCACTTCATCTGCACTTTATTTGTTGGAGAGCACGACAAGAAAGAAAAAAGAAATAAAATGTTAACTTTGTCCGTATGTGATTGTTATTCTGCCGAGTATAGATGAATGGTATGGGAGAGGGGAAGAACCTGTTCTTCAATAGCTGTGTGTGTGCCTTCCGACTTGGTGATCCTTAATGATGGATGCTGGCTTTCTGGGGCTACTCTCCTTGAAGATGTCTTGGATACTACATATGCTGGTACCCAGGATGGAGCTAACCATTTTTCAAGTGTCTGCAGTTCTTTCGGTCCTGTGCAGAACTCACCCCTGTTACCAACCATGTGGGTACCTTGTGACTGCCACATTACTGTGATGTAATTGAGTCTCTGATGAGCATGATATAATGATCTTGTGATGGTGGAGTGACATAATTTTCCTGCCAGTGAGAGGTCCCGTGATGGCCTATTTCAACAGGTATAAAAGGGGAAAGCCCTGTGGTGATGTAGGTCAGTGATCCCCGTTGCGTTGCGCATTCTTGTCATGATACAGTTTTGTTGCAAAGTGGAGATTTACTTTCTGCCTTAAGTCACAAAGTTTGTTGCCGGCAGTTTCGCTACAATACTTCCAGTTTAGTCCAGTCGGAGAGTGGAAACTTATGGAAGTACGGAGATCCGAAGGATCCAGAGACGTTGGTGTTGTCGGTGGTAATACAGGATCGACCTTATTGAATCCTCATTCAGAAGATATATTAACCTACATTCGCGATAGTACCTGCTAGAACAGCAGAAAGGGCTGGAGCAGGGTTATCCACCAATGAAAGGTCAGTGCCGTTAAGCCGCTTTATTTCCTTCGTCGTAAATCCTTCGGGTAAGGCATATTTCAGTTGGGGTCGGCAGTAAAGTCACGTCGTCGAGGAATTCGTTACTTCAGGAAAGTCTCTCCTGATTGACTGTGTAATTTTTGGCCTTTTGTATTTACCATTTTAAGAACTATTTTCGCATTTATCACTTTAAGAACTGTTCGAGTTGCCGTATAACAGTTAACTTCCAGTTAATTTAGTCGTTTGGTTACTTTTTATTATTGAGCAGTGTTTAATATGTTTTATTTGCTTATAATAAACCTGTCTCGATTTTATATTCATTGTTGCCGTATCATAACAATTGAGGACTCGTGCGAATTGAATTTTTGAGTTTAAATGCTTGTTTAATTATCGATTAGTGTTTTGGAAAAGGGAAATACCTGATTATTTTGTTTGATTGGTTTGTGATTTGTATTCAGCAACAATGAATATTGACGAATTCCTGGCATCGCCAGACCCGGATTTATTAGCAAAGGCGAAAAAGAGTGATGTATCTGAGATTGCTAGCAGATTGGATCTTAAAGGTTTTTTTGAAGACTACAACAAAGCCTGTAATTTAGAGAGAAAAAAAATCGCATCACAAAAAGTAGATTCGGGTGATTTTGATGAAGCGATTTTAGATAAGTTTCCAATAAGTAATCAAGAGATGCAGTTACAAATCGAACTAATCTAATTGGATCAAAATAAAGTGGACTTGGAGCGATGTAGGTTAGAATTTGAAAATAAAAGGACAGATTTTCAATTTGCGATGGCGGCATTAATGTCCGTTGATCATTCTTCTGGTTTAAGAAAAACGTTTGTTATTAGTCAGGAAATTAAATTGGTTCTTCCATTTAGTTACACAGAAGTAGAGAAATAGTTTCAACATTTTGAAACTGTTGCTCTGATTTTGAGTGGCCGAAAGAGAAATGGTCAGTGTTGTTATAGAGTAATTAAAGGCAAAGCACAACATGTGTATACATCTTTAACTGCTGAGCAAGCACTTAATTATGATATTGTGGAAAAGCATATATTAAATTTGTACAAGATGTTTCCGGAAGCATATAGAAAAATGTTCAGCAGTTTGTAGAAATCTGTGGAAAAAGAAATGTGGAATTTGCCTCAGATAAAGCTATGTGTTTTGCGAGATGGGTTTCCTCTAAAAAAATTAAATGGGAACTATAATAAATTGAACGAGCTGATTTTAATGGAGGAATTTAAAAAGAGCATCCCTGTTGAAGTAAGGACATACTCAAACAACAGGGACTCTGCTACATTGCAGGAGTCTGCTAAATTAGCTGATGAGTATGCTTTAATCCACAAGAATAAATTTCCTCAGGGCAGAATTTTTAAAAGGAAAACTAGCACAGAGAGTCAAGATAAACACAAAATTAAGCCAGAAGTCAGTGAGAAAGTTAAGGAGGAAGGAAAATGTGAAGGAAAGACAGATTGGTACCATTTGTAATTATTATAATAAACCTGGTCACGTAATATCTAACAGATTCCGATTAAAAGGAGAAGGAAGCAGTCCCAGATCTTTGCGTGCAATATACTGAAACACCTGTAAATCCTTAGGGTTCGAAGAACACAAATGAAGCTTTGTTAGAGTCTGACCAAGTTCAGAAGGGATATGATCATTTTATAACAGAAGGATTTGTATCCTTGAAAGAGGGATCCACTCCGGTGCCAATGAATATCCTTAGGAACACTGGAACTTCTCTATCACTTAACTTAGACAGTGTGTTAAAGTTTATTGATGAATCGGACGCTGGTGAGGTAACCTCTATACCAGATGTTGGGAGTGCCCTTACGCCTGTACATTTGCATAGAGTAAATTTAGTGTCAGGGTTAGTTACAGGACTTGTTAAAGTGAGACTACAAATTAGCTTACCCGTGATTGATATTTCTTTATTGTTAGGCAATGATTTGGCAGATGGACAAGTTTTTCCTGACGTGCATTTGACAATAAAGTCAGAGGAACCACGGATGGATTCTAACACAGATTGTTCTGACTCGAGCAACGGCTAAAATGCTTGATGTGCAGAATGAGGTTGTTACCCATGATTGTTCAACTCAGAATTCGAATTTCAAGGATATTTCAAAAACTTTCTTACCTTCATTAGTTTGACAAGATTCTTGGAGTAAGTCTGACCATGGTGATTTGTCTCTGTCTGGGAAAAATGATAGCAGTGCATAGTAGAGACACTGAGATCATCAAATTAAAGGAACAAGCTCTTGTGGATAGTGAAATTGATAAGTTGCCAGTAGAATATTACTTTGAGAAAGGAGTGTTGATGAGGAAGTGGAGATCGCCTGCAATTCTTGCAAGTGATGAATGGAATATTGTTCACCAAGTAGTTGTTCCTAAAGATTATCGAAATTAGATTTTAACTTTAGTTCATAGTATACCCTTGGGTGGACATCAACTGATGAACGAAACTGTGGACATGGTTTTTAAACATTTTTACTGGCCTGGTTAAGAAAAGATGTGGCGACGATTTGCAGAACGTGTCATACTTTCCAAACCTAATCGCATTACTACCGTGGCCCCTCTACAACTTTTTCCCGCAGTTGGTGAAACGTTTTCCTAAATTATTATAGATTGTGTAGGCCCATAACCAAAAACACAAACTGGCCATCAATATTTGTTGCCTATCATGTGCACTGCGTCTAGTTTTCCAGAGCCTGTACCACTTAACAATATAACGACTAAACCTGTAATGGAGGCTGTTATTAAAATCTTTACTTCCTTTGCGTTGCCTAAAGAAATACAAACTGACGCAGGCAGTAATTTTAAGTCTGGATTGTTTCAACAGATAGTTTATGAACTAGGAGCTAAGCAGATTACCTCCTTTGCATACTATCCAGAATCGCAAGGCAACTTGGAGAGGTTTCATTCTACCCTCATGTCTATGATTAGGACGTATTGTGTGGTAAATGAAAATGATTGCGATGAGGGTATTGTCATCTGGTGGGCGTTGGGAGTGGACCCAAAGCAAGATACATACACTGAACTAACTGGAACAGGACTAGGCGTGAGAAGGAAGCAAGGAACGTGGGGCAGAAAGGACACTGGGCATGACACTGTACTCGGACGAGACAAGGACTCCAGGCTTGGGCTAAGACTTGACGAGGATAGAGGGACCAGGACATGGAACTCTGAACTAGGAGCCTGCGCTTGCAGTCCGAGCCAGAAATTTGACTGGGACCCAGAACCTGGCTCTTGATTCGGGCTCGAACCCCTGAAGCAGGCGAAGACATGACAAGGTTACAGGACTGGTCACGAGACTCATGGGCAGGATAAGGGAAACAGACACAGAACGAGGGAAGCGCATGTAACCCCCTGGGTCACCTCAGGCTCGCTCAACTCGTTTCGTCTAGGAGGAGCAGCCTACGGCCCCGCCAAACTGGGTAATCAGCTGGTGTGGATGCTGTGTGATGTCCCCGCCTCGCCCAAAAACAGACAGTACACCATAAGCGATTAAATGAGTACAATTTATAAAGGTTACTATAACTAAGTGATTAATAACGATACAGTATATATGAAGAGAAAAAAAAATAAAGAAAAGACGCCAAACTTATCAAAGTCCAAACCACTTCGTGCACAACCGTTGGAGCTCAATTTCTGAAGTCTTCTGGCCACCAATCTATCCCCTCCGAACTCCTCGCCTCGCAGCTCAGGACCCTCCGAGTGGTCAACCAAGCACATCTAGCTTCATCCCCCCTCCCTTTGGGGTCCGATCCTCGCCCAGCTAACAGCATTGCGTCCTCTCCCTCGACCCCCCTCGCGCCGATCTGCCCAAAATCCCGTCAACAAAAGTTTACAGACTCAGAAGAAAGAACATTGATCCCCATTTGGTTTACAAAGGAATACCATTCTCGTTATCAGTAAATTAGCATTCCTGCTAGTTAACAAAAAGAAGAAACCCTCTTTACACGCAGAACCGGTCTGGACATGGTACTCCTGGGCTGCGGGAAACGTGGTTGCAGGACGAGTATCAGCAACAGGGCTGGAAATAAGACACCTGGAAATAACCAGGGAATCCCAGCAGAGGACGAGAGAACCCCAGCACCAGCCTGGGCAAGGATCTCCTGCGCTGGGCAAGATGTGACGAGAACACAAAGCCGTGGCTTGGACAGGACAAGGATCTTGGACGTGACTACGATCGGACGATACCCCAAAGCCTTGACTTGGTCGAGGAAGAGACCGGAACGCAGAGACTTGATCGAGGAAGAACAGGAACGCTGAACACTGAGCCTGGGTCGAGAGAGGACAGGAACGCAGAACACAGAGCCGGGACCCCTCCTTGGGTACAGGACGTAGGGCCGGGACTAGATAGATGCGAGGCGAGCAAGTCTCCAGGCAGAGGAGAGGCAAAGCGTCAGGCAGAGGCGAGGCAAGGCAAGGCAAGGCGCCAGGAGGGGGATTAATTGGAAGGATATAGTCAGAGTGTTTGGATGGGACATCCAGCCGCCCGAGGCTGAATCATGAAGCTATTTATGAAGCCAGCCCAAACAAGAATCAGCTGCCTAAACCGAAACTGGGAAACCCGGAAAATATGGGATAAGGGACAGCACAGGAACGTGAAACGGAATGCGGATTTCATGGAGCGGACCAAGACAGCGCCTCCGCTCTATGGAAGCCTCATGCTGACCTAAAGGCTTCCCCGGACTATGGACGACATGGACGGGTGGGGGCATACAACAGGAGAGAACCCAGGATAGCGAGAGTTAAACGAAAGTGTCTGTGTCGCTGGGTCCAAGTGTGGTTGAAATGCTCTGTCACATGGTGGGCGTTGGGAGTGGACCAAAAACAAGACACAGACACTGAACTACCTGAAACAGGACTAGGCGTGATAAGAAAGCAAGGGTAGTGGAAAAGGAAAGGACACTGGGCATGACAACGGCCCCGGACGAGACAAGGACCCCGGGCTTGTGTTTAGACATGACGAGGATAGCGGAACCAGATGATGGAAATCGGAACTAGGAATCTGGGCTTGGACTCCGAGCCAGAGACTGGACAAGGACCCAGAACCTTCGTCTTGACTCGGGCTCGGACCCTAGAACCTGGCGAGACCATGCCGAGGTTACAGGACTGGATGTGAGACTCAGGGACATGACAAAGGAATCCCAGCTCAGGACTGTGCAAAGTACACCTAGGCTGTGCAAGACGTGGCTACAGGACGAGGCGAGATAATAGAACTGGACATCAGATTCCTGGACATAACAAGGGAATCCCAGCCGAGGACAAGGGAACCGCAGCCCTGGGCGGAGCAACGAACTCCTCGGCTGGGCGAAGCACATGACAAGACGAGAGCACAAAGCGGTGGATTGGACAGGACAGGAACCTTGGAAGTGACCAGGACTGGATGAGACCCCAAAGCCTTGACTTGGTCGACGAAGAGATAGCACCGTAAAGCCTTGGTGGAGCGACAGACTGGAACGCAGAGCATTGATCGAGGAAGAACAGGAACGAAGAACACTGAGCCTGGGTCGGGGGGTGGGGGGGAAGGAACGCAGAACACAGAGCCTGGTTCGAGGGAGAACAAGAACGCAGAACACCGAGCCGGGACCCATCCTTGGGTACAGGACGTGAGGCCGGGACTCATCACACAGAGCACAGATCTGGGTCCCCACTTAGAGTACAGGAAGAAGGACAGGGACTCATGACACAAAACGCTTAACACGAGGAAACAGTTCCCGACGATAGGTAGCGGAAAAATGGCCGGACCTACCTGGCAAAGGCATGGACACAGACAGTTCCAAACGAAGCGAGTCTCCAGACAGACGAGGCGAGGCAAGGCGAAGAAAAGCTCCAGGCAGAGGGGATGCGAGGCGAGGCGGGCAAGGTTCCAGGCGGAGGCGAGGCGAGGCGAGGCGAGGCGAGGCGAGGCGAGGCAAGGCGAGGCAAGGCAAGGCTAGGCTCCAGGAAGGGAGTTGAAGGAAAACAGACAGTACAATCCAGCAGCCCGAAGCTGAATCCTGAAGCTATTTATGAAGGCAGCCCAAACAAGAAACAGCTGTCTAATCAGAAACTGAGGAAACCCGGAAAACATGGAATGAAGAACATTAACCGGAATGTGAACATGGAAGCGGATTTCACGGAATGGACCATGACAGGTGTACACTTACATTTATTTACAGGAAGGGAGTCGGTCAAGGAAACATTAGGCTTTAATCCATTTGAACCTCTATTTGGGCAGAGAGTTAGAGGACCTTTGGCCTTATTAAGAGAACAATAGATTAATAGAGGTACACAGAAATTTGTTGGACTATGTTTTAAAATTTTAAGACAGATTACATAAAGCTTGTAGCTTGGCCAGGGAGAATTTAAATTTAGTCCAGGAGAAAATAAATACCTTGTATGATAAAGAAGCTAGAGTGAGGACATTTAAGCTTGGAGATAGGGTGTTGGTTATTTGCCCTGTGGAACCTAATCATTCACAAGCTAAATTTGACGCTCTTTATAAAATTATGCCTAAAGCTAATGAGGTGGATTATATGATAAAGCCGCCAGATCGATGACGAAAACAACTTTGCCATATAAGTATGAAACAAAAGAAAAATATTATGAGAAACAGTCTGCTACTATTACTGTTATGGTCAATATTAATGAATCTGGCCCCATTAGGAACATAATGGATGATTCATCCGAAACTCATTCTAAGCCCAACATTGTTTCTGCTAGATTGCCAAACTCAGTCATTCTGGAAAATATGTTGAGAAATTAGCTCATTTACAGCCAGAAGAGAAGCAGCGGATGAAGCAATTAATTTTTAAATATAGGGATTTATTTCCAGACGTTCCTAGAAGCACAGTAACTTCACATGAAGTAGATGTTGAAGAAGCTTGTACTGACGATTTAGTTAACAGGAAATGATACTTGGGAAGTATCATTACTGCGGTGGACAAGGTATTTGAAAGGCTTTCCAAAGCTAACTTAACTATTAACTTAGCTAAAAGTGAATTGGGGCATGCCACTGCCCCTTAACCTGGGTACTTTGTGTGTCAAGGTATGGAGGTTCCTTTTCAGGCAAAAGTTCGGGCAATTTTAGAGGTCCCCAGTCCAAATGGAAAAAAAAAACAACTCTTAGAAGCTTCTTGAGAATGGTAGGATATTACCGATTTTTTTTTTTTTAAAGAATTTTGCTAATGTTGCCCTTCCATTGACTAACCTCTTGAAGAAAAATGAAAAGATTGTGTGGACAGTGCTTTGTTATGAAGCTTTTGAGAAATTGAAAACTATGATATGTCAACAACAAGGAATGAGGGCGCCTGACTTTGAGAAACCCATTTCATTAGCTGTAGTTGCTAGGGATGAGGCTGCAGGAGCAGTATTGCTGCAAAGAATGAGGCTGTTGGACATCATCATCGAGAATGGCAGCTTAAGTCACTGGCTCCTCGGAAAAAAAACGCATATTAAGCCCCGTTAACCCATCAAATATAATACTTTTGGAAAAAAAATGTTTGAAATGAAAAGGGGGCAAGAATGAGGAAAAAGAACGGAAATAAAAAAGCGACACTGCGGAGCAACCGTCCGAGAGGAATGTAGCGAGCGGCTCTCCTAACCGAACGCGTGTTAGCGAGGTGGGCGCTGGGCCTCGTTCAGGCGAAGCGGCGAATGTGATCGAAATCCTGAAAGAGGTAATGGAGTTCCAGAAATATAGAAAACAGCAGCTCTATGATATTAAGTCAGAGCTCGCCAGCGTCATTCAAAAAATAGCGGTGGCAGAGACTCGAATTGAGAAGGTGGAAGATTGCGTTCAAAACGTTGAACGGATACTGTGTAAGACAATAAAAATATTACATCACTAAGAAGATAAACTGCTTGACCTGGAGGGAAGATCACGGCAGAAAAATATCAGAATCTACATCGTTCCGAAGGATCGAAGGGCTCGTCTATGACGGAGTTGGTCGGAAAGTTACTGCGGGATTCGCTAGATCTTCGTTCGGCTATGGAGCTGGAAGTCGAAAGAGCCCATCGTGCGCTCGTCCCGAAACCTACCCAGGATCGAAAGCAACGCTCAATAATAATTTTTTTTTTTTCGGTACAGCACCAAGGCGGAGATTCAATGAAGGGCCTGGAGTAAGAAGAGGGTGTTTTTCGATAATAAATTAATATATTTGGACTAGGAGTACCCCCCCCCCTTCCCCCGCGGTCCTGCAGAAACGCAGAGAATACTCTGAAGTAAAGCGATTACTAAAGCAAAAAAGATTAGATTTCAAATTCGGTACACTGCTAAACTTCGAGTGTTTTATGACAACGAGACGCAGTTGTACCAGACAGTAGAGGAGGCGACTATGGACATAAGGGCCAGTGGGTTGCCCATCAGCGTAACCAAAACGAGGGAAAGCCTGGCTGAGGAATTTTCCCGCTCTGTTCGGCAAATAGTGCGAGAGTCGAGAAGGCAGGAGACAGGAGGAGGCCGAGAGAAATATATTAGAAAGAGACCGGGAGTTCCCCAAAGACGGTCCTCACCCCCTTCAGAAGAGCTATAACGTTTGGCTAACTTTAAAAATGTTGAGAAGCTAAACTGAAGCAAAAGTAGTCTGTGATATACCTGTCTCGAGACATTCTTATTAAAATGTGGATATTATATTACTTAGTTGTTATTCTTTATTCGCTCACTTACTCCCTTTTCCCCACCAAACTGAGAATGCATATATATGTGCATATATGTGTGTGCATTTATATATATGTGTGTGTGTGTGTGTGTGTGTGTGTGTGTGTGTGTGTGTGTGTGTGTGTGTGTGTGTGTGTGTGTGTGTGTGTGTGTGTGTGTGTGTGTGTGTGTGTGTGTGTGTGTGTGTGTGTATTTATATAGGAGGAGGACACAGGGAAATCTTTTCTGTGTTATGGATTTGTTCACTGACACATACACATGTGTATATATATGTCTGTGTGAGTGTATATATATATAGAAGGAGAACACAGGCAAATCTTTTCTGTGTAATGGATTTGTTCACTGACCTTTATGAATACTGCAATGGGGGCCCGCAGCTCACAAATTGGAGGGTTTAACCCTCACAGCTAGACGTTTCCTCTAGCTCAACGCGTGGTCATCCACTAGAGACCTCAGCCTTGGAATCACACATTTGTTGCCATTTTTGTTATTATTTGCGTTTCTTGGTTCCTATTTGTTCAGGGAGTAGATCGATTAAGATTTATTCTAGTTTCACTGATACATTGATAGATAAACACAGGTGGCTAAGGACAAGGTGAAATTCATTTCGATTAATTACAATGGGCTATAAAATCCAATCAAACGTAAGAGAATTTTATCCAAAATGAAAACACAAGCCCATGTGGGATATCAACAGGAATCTCATTTAAGTGATACTGAGCATAACAAAAACTGAAGAGAATGGGAACACGAGTGAATCTGCAGATGCTGGATATAATTAAAAACACAAAATGCTGGCAGAGCTCAGCAGGCCAGACCGCATCTATGGGAGGTGTCACTAACAGCTCCCATTGATGCGGTCTGGCCTGCTGAGTTTTGCCAACATTTTGCGTTTTTAAAGAGTATGAACTTCACAAATCTGTTTTTCCCCTCATATAAATTAATGTGCTATCTCAAGTGTTATCTGAAGTGTGCTTAATTTTGAAAAAGTATTGGAAATGGGAGATAAAGAGGCCAGATATATTCTGGTAAGGCGGAATATTGACGGATATTCAGTTACTCTATTGAAAACATATGCACCCCCGGGAAGTGATATTGGTTTCTTTCAGAAATTTAATGATATTATGGTAACGGAAACAGAAGGGCTCCTGATATGTGGGGGGAGACTTAAATTTACAGTTACAACCGAACTTAGACTCTTACGAAATAAAAACCTATGAAACAAAATCTTTACATAATAACGTTAATACACTATTTGACTATTTGAGGATGTAGGTTTAATTGATAAATGGAAAAACATTTCCCTGACAGAACGGATTACACTCATTATTCTGCTCCCTACTCTGTATATACAAGAAAAGACGATTTCATAACATTTGGAGAGGTTTCACCTCCCATTTTTTGGGATACTCTGAAGGCGGTCTTAAGAAGCAAAATTATAGCGATATCTTCATATAAGAATAAAATAAGGAATAAAACGTAAGAGGAATTACAAAATTGGCTGAAGGAATAAGAGAAAAAGAACACAAATTGAATTTGCTACAGGATACATTAGGGGAAATTAAAAGAATTAGGAATGAACTAAATAGTTTGGCTACGCAAGAAAACAGAAAAATCTTAATGTTTCTGAAACAGAGACATTATGAAAGTGGATCGAAATCTGGCGTGGAAACTGAAAAAAGGATAGCAGAAAATACAATTCATATCATTAGGGACTCAAAAACGAAAATGATAAAAAAAAAGCTAAGTGAAATTCAAGAAGATTTTGAAGTGTTTTACAAAACTTTATATTCCAAAGTTTCAGGAGGTAGCATAACCCAAATTGACACCTTCTTAAATTCTCTAGAGCTACCAACTTTAAGCGAAGAACAAAATAGAATGCTGACAGCTGAAGTTGAATTAAACGCTGTAATTTTTAATCTTAAATTAAGCAAGTCACCAGGATCAGATGGGTATAAAGCAGAATGGCACAAAGAATCTAAAAATGAGTTAATTCCTGTTTTATTCCCCACACTGAACAGGGCTCTAAAAAAGGCACAAATGCCACCCAGTTGGAAGGAAGTGATAATCTCAGCTATACCGAAAGAAGGCAAGGATAAAATAGTATTCGGGCCATTTAGACCCATGTCCGTTCTTAATGCAGATTATAGATTATTTACCTCCATCATGGCCAAACGATTAGAGGAGTTTCTACCCATACTGATACGTAACGATCAGACAGGATTTACTGGACAACGCCAGACACAAGCCAATATGCGAAGGACACTTCACATTATGGATCACATACAAAAAAAAAATAAAATCGAGGCAATAATAATAAGCGTGGACGCTAGAAAAGCATTTGATTCGGTTAATTGTAATTTTCCATGCAGAGTTTTACAAAGATTTGTTTTCCAGTACTATTATGTACCCCTGGGTTTCCTGTATCTGTCACGTGAACATGATGTAATTGAAGCTATTCACATTCTCGCCGTAAGAACCGTTCGAACAGCCGTTTCGCAGCTGACTTCCGGTTGTTAGTGGTTTGTTTACTTTGTGGTCTTCTTAGCAGTGTTTAATAAATGTTTTATTTGTTAAAAAGTACTTATCTCAATCATATATTCATTGTTGCTGGATTGTAACAAGACACAATTATTAAAACTACACAGATACTATATGACAATCCTACTGCTAGGATTAAAATCAATGTATATTTATCAAATAGTCTTACCCTAGAATGGGGCACGAGACAGGGTTGTGCATGGTCACTGCTACTCTTCGCGTTATATCTGGAACCATAGCTCAATGCATCAGACAAAATGAAGATATCAGGGGGATTAATATTAAAGTGACAGAGGATAAATTGGCTTATTATGCGGATGACATTTTGATCTACCTAGAGCAACCAACATATTCATTACCTAAATTAATGCAATCCTTTGAACAATATGGTCAATTATCAGGATAGGAGATCAACATAGGTAAAACTCAATTACTTTCATATTACTATAGCTCACCAAGAGAAATTGAGTGTCAATAACAATGGGCATGGCACACAGAGTTCCTCAAATATTTGGGCATCATTATGCCAAAAGATTTGGCAACATTCTCAGAATCTGTTTATCAGCCATTATATAAAAAAAAATTAAGGACGATGTGGCAAGATGGAACCTGATTCCTTTTTTCAGTCTCAGTTGCAGGATTGAGTCTGTTGAAATGAATATTCTGCCCAGACTGTGATATCTCTTTCAGACACTGGCAATAGAGATTAATCAAAATCAATTCAATGAATAGATCAAGATGCTATCAAGGTATATTTGGTAGGGTAGAAGGACTAGTGTTCGTGTCAAATCTTTGCAAATAGCAAAAGAAAAAGGGGAGCTGGGGCTTACTTTCTCTGAGAGATTAATTATTATGCAGCACGGTTGAGAGCTGTGATATGCTGGTGCAACCTATCATTCGACGCTCAATGGAAAAACATTGAGCAGCAGGTACTTCCCATTGCAATACAAGCAATTTTGGCTGAATACAACCTGCAAAGGTACCTAAATACTATTGATAACCCATGGGTGACATTGACTCTTAAAATATGGAAAACTACTATAAAAGAATAAAATCTAGAGGTAGATATCGAAATTCTTAAATAGTGTGCATATGACTCGGATATAAATTGGATACTAGATTTATGGACTGGACAGCTAAAGGATTAACAGTTCTTTGCAATATAATGAAAGAAGGAACACTATTCAGTTTTGAAATGCTTAAAGAGAAACACATTAGAAAAACAAGATTTTTATCGGTATTTGCAGATGCGACAATATGTTAATAAGATGTTTAAAGTTGTAACCAAGGCAAGTACATGCTTGATAAAGCTCTTTAGTAAAGCATATAACTCAGATAATGATAGTAGAATCGTTTCGAGCATGTATAAGGGGGTGTCAAATCTTAAAGCACATTCGACTTCATGCATTAAAACAAAATGGGAGAAGGAAGGAGGGATAACAATATCTCGGGAAGAATGGACAACACTATGGAGGCATCAATGGAAGTGTACCAGTTTATAGAAGTGGAGGGAGTTTAGATGGAAAAACTTGATAAGATATTTTATTACATCCTCTCAGAAATCCCATTATGATAGTATCCTCCCTGTTTGCTGAATTGTGGAAATCAAAACGCAAATCATTATTATATTTTTTGGGACTGCCCTGTTATCAAAAACAATTGGAGTGAGGTACACAATACCCTACAAGATCTTTAAATATTAAATACCCTTCGAGAGTAAGTCCATATAATTTGGTTATATACCTCAAGAATGTTTGAAAAGAGATACATATTTAATGAATATAATGTTGATGGCTGGTAAAAAGGCTCTTACTAAGAAATGGTTATCACAGAAAAGCCCAATTTTAAATACATGGATGGAAATTACAATGGACATTTACAAAATGGAGAAGTTAACAGCATCTGTGAATCATAAGCTTTAACAATTTGATTCATACTGCGAAAAAAATGTTTTAACTACATAATGCCTCTTAGGCCTGATTTTATTCTCAAAAATCAATGAATCTGCTGTAAATAAAAAGATCACTCACTACTTGTACATAGTTCTTTCCTTTTGCTTGTTTTTCTTTCTTTCCACTCTTTTCTATAAGTGTATACCTCAGATAAATACTTTGTGGAGATTTGTGATATATATGATTATCTGATATATATGTACAATGTCTGAAATACATCTTATGGAAATGTTTGTTTGATGATGAACTTCAATAAAAAAATAAACTACAAAAAAAAGGAATGAGTGTGTTGAGGTTGATCATCCAGTAGCTTACTTTTCTATGAAATGTAATGAGCATCAAATAAACGATTCGACCATAGAAAAGGAAGTATTATCCCTTGTTTTAGTCTTAGAACATTTTGATGTCTATGTTGGTACAACACAAAAGCCACTCATAATTTACACCGATCATAATCCGTTAGTGTTTCTGAGTAAGTTGAAAAATAAAAATAGAAGGTTATTAAATTGGAGTATGATGTTACAGGAATGCAATATTTTGATAACTCATATTAAACACAAATATAAGGTGATTGATGATTGTCTAGCTATATGTTGAATGCAGAATGTAATTACTTTTGGAGTAATATTTTAATATTTCTAATACACCTACTGTATATTAATTTGTAATTTGCTGTAAAATAATACTGTATATACTCTGCAAGTTGTAAATTGTGTATATTTGTTTTTTGTTGTAAATAGTTAATTGTTAAAATTTTGCTCTTGACAGATCAATTTTTTGAAGAGATGTGTTACGTAGCATGTGGGTATCCTATGACTGTGACATGACCATCACGCAATTGAGTCTCTGCTGAGCATGATGTAATGATATTTTGATGGTGGAGTGATGTAAGTTTTCCCAGAGAGAGAGGTCATATGATGCTCTGTTTCAACAGGTCTAAAAAGGGAAATACATGCAGTCATACAGGTCAGTTCGTGGCTTAATTCGTCAGTGATTCCGTTGTGCAGCGTATTTGTGTCATGAAACAGTTTTGTGTTAAAGGGCAGATTTACTTTCTGCCTTAAGTCACAAAGGTTGTTGCCGGCAGTTTCGCTACAATACTGCCAGTTGAGTCCAGACGGAGAGTGGAGATTTATGGAAGTACGGAGACCCGAATGGTCGAGAGAACTTGTTCTCAGCGGTAATACAGGATCGACTTTATTAAATCCTCATTCGGAAGAGATATTAACCTGCATTCGAAATAGTCCCTGCTACTAGAGCAGAAAGGGTTGGAGCAGGGTTATTCAACAATGAAAATTCAGTGCCTTTAAGCTGTTTTGTTTCCTTCGTCATAAATCCTTCTGGTAAGGCATATTTCAGCTCGGGTGAGCAGTAAGGTCACCTCGTCAAGGAATTCGTTTTTTCAAGAAAGTGTCCCCTAATTGACTGCGTAAATCATTTGGACTTTTGCATTTACCACTTTTAAGAACTGTGTTCGCAATTATCGCTTTATGAACTGTTCGAGATGCCGTATAGCAGCTATCTTCCGGTTAAGTTAGTCGTTTGTTTACTCTTGTATTTTTTATTGAGCAGTGTTTAATAAATGTTTTATTTGTTTATAAAATCCTGTGTCAATTCCGTATCACCCCCCTCCCCCGATTCTAGAAAGTAATGCAGCCTTTCAGAACGATACCACGGTTCTTCTATAGAAGTTTTGAGCCCTTACTTGATAAGCCAAATCCTTTCAAACTGAGAATGAAGTATCGCCGTTGTCTTGGTTTCTTTATAGCTGCGTTAATATGTTGGAACCAAGTTAGATCTACAGAAATCTTGTGGCACCCAGAAACTTGAAATTTATGACATTCTTCGCGCCTGATTACTGTATGAGTATTTGTTCGTTTTCACCTGTCTTACCCTTCCTGAAGTCCGCAATCACCTCTATGATCCTACAGACGTGCCGTGCATGGTTGTTGCTGTGACACCACTCACCTAGCTAGTATATGTAGCTCCGCTACGCCCTTTTTTCTCCAACTTAAATTCTACCAGCAATGGTTGTAATATAAAGAAATTTGAAAATGAGATTTTTGATTTATAACTAGCCACGCCATCAAGGATATAGAGGAAGTAGAACAGTGGCTAAGCACACATCACTGAGGGCAGCCAGTGTGGATTGTCAGCAAAGAGGAGATATTATCATCAATTCGTACTGATTGTGGTCGAGGATCCAATGCGGAGGGAGTTACAGAGAGTCAGGGTCTGTAGCTTGTCGATAATGACTGTGAGAATGATGGTGTTAAAAGCTGAGCCATACTTAACGAAGAGCATCCTGTCGCAGGGGTTGGGATCGTCTAGATGATCTCAGGCCGTATGGAGATCAATTGAGATAGAGTATACCGTTGACCTAAGATGGCAATAGGCAAACTGCGTTTTGTCCAGGTTCTTGCTGACGCAAGAGTTTACACCAACCATCACCAACCTGTCAAGATCTTTAATCACAGTAGATGTGAGAGTTGTTGGCCGACACTTATTAAGGGAGATCGCACAACCCTTCCTGGGCACTGATATAATGTTTGCCTTGTTGAAGCTGGTGGGATTTTCTGACTATTGAAAATGCCCATGAATACCGGGCCAGTTGGTCAGCACAAGATTCCAGAGCCATACCCAGGTATTCCATCGGGGCCTGCCTCCTTGCGAGGTTTCACCCTGCTTCGAGACAGGCTATCATCGAAATCCAAGATAGCGATGCTAGGGTCTACTGGTGCAGCAAGGCTTCTTACAACTGTAGTGATATTGCTTTGAGCTCATCTGGTACTAATCAGCTAGTGCCAACATGCTATTGAATTTCGCTTTGTAGGAATAAATATCTTGCAAACCCTGCCAGACTTGACGTGCATCCCCTGTCGCCCCCAAGTTCGCTCGTAATTTTCTGTGCTCTCTTGAAAACAGCCCTGAGCAAGTCATAACAGGTTTTCTTGTAACGACCTGGGTCACCAGACTGAATGCGACAGATCTATCCCTCAGCAGACCACGTACAACCTGGTTAATTGAAGCCTTTTGGATTGGGAATGTGCAGCAAATTTTGTTTGGCACAAACTCATCCACACAGGTTTTAATGAAATTGGCAGCAAATGCGGTATACTCATCAACATTCATAGTTGAATCCATGTCCAATCCACCGAATCAATGCAGCCCTGTAAACGCACGTGTGCTTCCCTTGTCCATAAGTTCTTGGCCCTCAGTGCTGATGCTGCAAACCTCAGACTATGAGTAAACTCAGCGAGTGCAAGTACAACCAGCTGATCATACTTACCGAAGTGTGGGCGTGGGTTAACATGGCAGTCCTGGTCTTAGTAACAGTGTTTCAGAGTGTTTTCCCTTTGGTAAACAGGTGATATTTTCATAATAATCATTTAGTGATATTTTCAGACTGGCTTGGTTAATAACTACCAAAGTGATGGTGAAGGCGTCAGGTGTGATGTTAAGTGCTTATTGATCTCATTGTTCAGATTCGCTAGAGTCAGTTTCACATTGGCCTGAGGTGGAATGTGCACCGCTACCAAAAATGATCGCAGAAAACTTTCTCAGCAAGTAAAATGGACGGCACTTACTTATGAGAAATGCCAGGTCTGCTGAGCAGCATTGAGATAACACTGATACATCTGTGCACCCAGAGGAGTTCATTACGATGCATTCACCTCCCCGCTACTTTTTAAAGACTCGACAGTCCTTCCTGTTTATAGTAAACCCGTCAATATGAATTGGTGCGTCCCGAATGGAAGGGGTTAACCAGGATTCCCTCGGATCCAGAACCCTAACACTGTGATATTTGATTTTTTTACTAAAGGCTGTAGGTATGCCAGCAAGATAGTCGGTATTGTGAGTCTAAATCTCCGTTTTCATTGACGCACCTGAATCCCTGGAATGCAGCGACATTTCCTGCGAAGAATCCGGTGAGAAGTACGACCACAATCGGCATCGATTCCCTTGGCTTTAAGCTGCGATATCTGATTCAGATATTAACACATCATTATTAACGTTACAGGTCTTGGAAGCAATTCTGATTCTCGGTCGAATCAGACTGAAACAGGAATGGATGCTCGCATCCATCGAGCTGCGTTGTTCGACGTCGCCCGTCCCACCGTTTCCCGAAACACCACCAATCCCCCTTGATCCACCCCCAACTCTATCATATCTAAAACAATGGAACCCCAGAATATTGAACTTCCAATCCTGCCTTCCCGTCAGCGTAATCTCACTAATGCTTGCATCGTCAAAATTCTAAGTGCTGATCCATGCTTTGAGCTCATTTGTCTTTCCTCTCATAATACTTGTATTGAACTTTAAGCAACTCAGAACATGAGTCGCATCGTGCTCACACTTTTGGTTCTTGACTTTTTCTGAGTACTTAACAACATGTGCCACCACTAAATCTCCACTATCTGGTCTGGCCCTTTGGTTCCCATTGATCTTCAACTCTATTTTAAACCAAAACTTCAGCCTCATACAACAATAGCAAACCTTTTGTGCACGTTGCCGTGGGAATGTTTTGGGAAAGCACAATACAACGAGTTTTCAGAGATGCAAATCTACTGGTCTTTAATCAACTCACCAATGCGGATGTTGATTTATCTGAGTGTCTGCTCCGAATCAATGCCACGTTGACTTCTATCATACACTGTCCTAATTTGTCCTCCTGAAATTTAGTACCTTCATACCTTTATTCTAACTCGTAACTAACTCAAAGATAAGCTGCGATCACTGTTTTCAAAATTTGTCTGACACTTTGCTGTCAACTGGCCCAGCTAATTAAAAAAAAAACAGTTTCGTGTGTACCTTGCTCCAATTAGACTCTGCACATAATATTTCAAAATAATTACCTTGGATGCACCAAGGAAATCGTACCCCATATATGGTTCTTGTGTTGAGGAAGTTCCAATCAATGTTGTGAAAATTAATCACCACCGACTCCCGCCCCCCCCCCCCCCCACGACAAAACTGTGTTGTTTCTGCACATCTCCACAATCTGTCTTATATATTCATTCCTCCAGCTCTCGGTGGATATTCGTGTGTCAGGGGGAGATACCTAGAAACGTAGAAAGCCTACAGCGCAAAACAGGCCGTTCGGCCCACCAAACCATGCCTAACATGCACTTACTTTAGAAATTACCTAGCGTTACCCATAGTACTATATTTTTCTACGCTGCATGTACCTATTCAGGAGTCTCTTAAAAGACCTTATTGCATACGCCTCCACGACCGCCGCCGGCCGCTCATTCCTCGCACTCACCACTTTCTGCGTGAAACACTTACTCCTGACATCCCCTTGAAACCTATTCCAAGCACCTTAAAACTATGCCCCTCTTGTTAGCCATTTGGGTCCCGAGAAAAAGCCTTTGACTATCCAGATGATCGATGCCTCTCATTCATCATCCTATACACTTCCATCAGGTCATCTCTCATCCCCCATCGCATGAAGGAGAAATGGCCAAGTTCACTCAAACTAATCTCATAAGGCATGCTCCTCAATCCTGGCAACATCCTTGTAAACCTCCTCTGCACCCATAACATAGTTTCCACATGGTTTCAGTAATGAGGAGATCAAAACTGAGCGCAGTACTCCAAGTGGGGTGTGAAAAGGTCCTATATAGCTGTAACATTAACTCTCGGATCTTGAACCCAATCGTACGATTGATGAAGACCAATAAACCGTGTGACTTCTCAACCACAGTGTCAACCTGCGCAGCAGCTTTGAGCATCCGAAGTACTCCGACACCAAGATCCCTCTGATCCTCTACAGTCAAGACTCTCACCATTAATACTATATTCTGCAATCATATTTGACCTACCAAAATGAACCACCTCACACATATCTAGGTTGAACTCCATCTGCCACTTTCAGCCTAGTGTTGTATCCTATCGATGTTCCGTTCTTAACTCTGACAACCCTCCACACTATCCAAAACGCCTCCAACCTTAATGACATCAGCAAATTTACCAACCCATCCTTCCACTTCCTCATCCAGGTCATTTGTAAAAATCACAAAGAGAAGGGGTCCCAGAACAGATCCCTGAGGCACACCACTGGTCACCAATATCCATGCAGAATATGACCTGTCTCCCACCACTCTTTGCCTTCTGTGGGCAAGCCACTTCTGGATCCACAAAGCAAGGTTCCGTTGGATCCTCCGGGACTTACTTTCTCAATATGTCTTGTATGGATTCCTTACCAAATGTATTGCTGAAATCCATATATACTAGACCTATTGCTCTATCTTCATGAATGTGTTTAGTCACACCGTCAAAACATTCAGTCCGGCTCGTCAGAAACGACCTGCCTTTCACAAAGCCATGCTGACTATTCCTAATCAAATTATGCCTCTCCTGATGTTCGTAATTCCTGCTTGTCGTGATTTTCTCAAGGTTTTTTTCTCTCGCCCCAACTCGCCCCAAGTGCAGAGGCTATTGTGGCCTTTGCAAATGTCTTTCTATCCTCCTTATTAAAATATAATGTAGCGAGATGACGGGAGATAGCTAATGCTGTGTCATTCTGCAGAAAGAAGCAGCGATAAGCCAGGGACGACGGGTAGGTGAACCTTACAACAGCGGAGAGTCAGCAAATGAATGGGACTCAGATGGACACGATTGACTTGCGGAGACAAGTTATGCCACCCGCGGGGGTTTATCGAAGAATGTTCCGCTCCACAGAGTGGGTAAAGGAGTGACTGGTGGAATACAGCACGTGAAGGTGTGGGATAAGCAGTTTGGAAGGAACGATTAAAGTGCACAATGGTTTCCAAATGGTTGAAAACTCATAGATAAGCTGTTGCTTTGCAGTTATGAATCCTAGTTCTGGATTTCCAGAAGTCTACTTTGCAGGTTAATTCGATAGTATATAAAAAAGGCAAAAGCAATGCCGGCATTTCTTTATAAAGGAATTGAATGTTATGCCACAGAAATCTTGAGGACCAATTAGTTGCTTGCAGTTACGAAAAATGTTGATGGGTTCTGGACAGCTGAGAGGGTAATGGTGTCTGGGCAGAGGAAAGGGATTGGGGTAAATTAACTCATCAATCACACAATAATGAAAGTTGTACGCTTGATGGGACGAATGACCCAAATCTGCTTCTATACCCTGTGGTGTAATAGACTTTGCCCATGTGAATGGATCGTCTGAATTAACCATTGGGCCTTCGTCGAAAGCCTCATTAACGTGGGCATCAACATCACTTTCATTAAATGTCTTTGTTACCTCCCTAAAAAATTACCCAGGGAAACGAGGAAGTCAGGCGCCTTCCTAACAAGGATATGCAAGCGAACTTTAGTAGAGTTTCTAAAGATGATATTCGATTTGTGCCGACAGTCCCGGTGCTGTTAAACTGATCACAAATTTGATGCCAGTTCACTGGACACAACTACACTTACAGTTGAAGTTAGGGTGTCTGTACAACCTGATGTTTTCTGCTCACAGCCTTTTGCAGGACATGCGGATGTTGGAACAATCAGCTAGATCTCTTACTGGCGCTCCGAGCATGGACCAGGTTCAGTCCGGTCTCCGCCTATTTTCGTAGAGACTGCAGTACTTCCGCAAGGTCTTCCGGTTCCTTTCCGTCACCAAGAAGCAACGGCTTCGTTGATCAGTTTACCATTGTGCATTTACGCTGGGTTGCCAGATTCACAATCGAAAGCCACGGTGAAAAAATAAAAATAAAGGGATATGAGTGTAATAATTGGTAATAGGTGGAGACGCGCGGGCTGCGGATACCGCAGAGTCTGTTTCCGGGCTGTAAACCAGTTTTATTCTCTCTGCAGCCACGTTCTGCAATGGCGGCCACTATCAAAATAGTGTCAAAATAGAACACAACGCGAGCACCTCTGAGAAGATCTTGGATATTTTGTTTACTAATGAATTAAATAATTGACTTGAGCGGATACTTCGCTGCGCTCATAAACCGCTTTCTGATTTTTTTCTGCGTTACTCAATAAATAAACGCGTTTGCGCAACAGCTTAGTATCACCAGCATGTATCCGGACTGTTGAAGTATGTATTCCGAATCATTATAATTATTTGGATCCATTCTGGCGATGGTGTGATAACGGAATTCAGCAACATTCACCGACCTCAGGATGATAAAGCTTCCGGAGATGGTGAGAAGTAAGATCACAGACCTCCTCCTGCTCTCCATCTCCGGGTCACTGCGGTTCTTCGTCTTGCTCTGACCCCTCAGCCCCTTACGGACACGACTAGTCACTAAAATGTGTTTGTCTGTCAGAGCGTTGAACAGGCGTATTAACA
Organism: Hypanus sabinus; assembly: GCF_030144855.1. Lineage (NCBI taxonomy): Eukaryota > Metazoa > Chordata > Chondrichthyes > Myliobatiformes > Dasyatidae > Hypanus > Hypanus sabinus. The sequence continues at coordinate 59,426,675 of NC_082706.1, read as the reverse complement.
CGAACGGGAGAAATGGCGTTTGAACGGTAGAAACCTAGTTATACCCCAGCCATGCGGGATCTGTATAAGCACATGGTTTTTGAACGCAGTCCCAGGGAATATTGTTAACTAATTTCACTGGATGGTATATCAATAAGTATGGCATGTTATTAAAACTGAGCAGAACGCCGATTGTTATAAGAACCACAGCCGCTGTTTTCTCGGTGCAATACTTTGCTTTCAGCTTCTGACAACAGATGGCGACAAACCGGTCAAACGTAAAGCTGACGGTGAACCAGACGGAGCAGTCAGTGGCTGCCTCTCCGAGAGCAGCGATGACACTGCACACGGGGATGATGTCCAGGAAAGTCCCGGGGAAGTAATAATAACTGAGCCGCCACAATATGAGCACAAAGCTAATGGTTAGAAGATCCGCCGTTGCCATGGCCACCAGGTTGCTAGTGGTGTAGGTAGAGAGGTCGCAATTGCCCCTGGCCGGGATCACAATCGCCACTGAATTCACTAGAGGGACAGCAAAAAGAATGTTAATTACTGCACAAAAATAAAACTGTAGATGCTGTGGATCAAAGCATGCGTACACAACACTAGAAGAAATCAGCATGTCAGGCAGCATCCGTGAGAAAAGAGTAACCAACGTTTCGGACCTGGACCCTTCCTGATGCTGCCTGACCTACTGAGTTCTTCCAGCGTTGTGTCCGTAATGTTTATTACTGTTTCGCCCTTCCTATGCCTCAGGGCAGAAATAGGCTCGTAACTGAGAACAGTCAAACGTTCCAGGCAACCCATTTCTGGAGGTTTAAATTGTGTAGAGCAGGAATCGCAGATTCCGCTTACGTGTGGGATGCTGGGTGATAGGGTATGGTACTCGGTACAGGGAGTGCTCGGGAAGGAAGTATTGCCAACTGATCGCTGAGGGAGCTTTGAAGAATTCAATATGAATCTTCCATCACCGGGTTTTCGACTTATGTTGATAGTCTGGATACCTCGGTAATATTTTTCAGCAAGGGTCAGGGATGCGTCCCCGTTAGCCATGTTCTGTCGATCTCGCGGTACCGTGAAGCCCGCACTCTCCTTCCTCTGTCAATTTACAAATATCAAAGCAAACATTTTTTCCCCGTTCGCATATCTTAGTCGCTACTGGTCCGCAGTTTCTCAACCGCCCGAAGAGATCGAGCTTGGCTGGCTTCCTTTGAATTCTCCTACAACTCTTGGCCGCGGTCACTGCGCACAGTGCAACGTATCCGATCAGAAAGTTCGACATACTGTCTAACCCGCAGACCGTGTCAGATATTTTGCACGTCTGTGCTTAAATAATCTGATTTCCAAAGAACAGACAATGTAGTTACTTCAAAACATCTGCCTCTTTTGGAGTTGCTGCATATTACAGTGGCATAAATTTAAATGATTCAATGGAGCTTTTAAAAAAGAGGGCTATTAATATCCCTAGGTAATTTCTAAAGTATGTCCATGTTCAGTGCAGCATCGAGGGCCAGAAAGCCTGCATTGTGCTGTAGGTTTTCTATGTTTCTATGTTTCTAATGCTTTTTCTTCCAGGTGGCGTATCGTCTGAATTTTATCCCGTATGACTGCAAACTGATATCAAGGGCATGGTTCCTAAATTTCTCTTCACTTCACGTTTAATGAGAGCTGGTACACGAAAGCGCACACAGAACATTATCTGACTTTTGGAAACGCCTAATGGTATAACTCAAAGCAGATGTCTAACCGTCTCCTGTCCATCCCACTGGCGATCAGCTTCCCACATTACTTTCAAACGCAGTAGTTTCTTTAGCCACTGCGCCATGCCTTTCAACACACACAAAATACAGTAGCAACTCAGCATGCCAGGCAACATCTATGGAGCAAACTTCAATTTAAAGCATATTTCTCTCTAGATACAGAATAGCAACACGTTGCCCTTAAAGGTGCCGCTGGAACATCAGTGGCTTCGCATTGATAATCAAATCTGCCTGCCATTAATTATCAAAATGAATCTATTTCTTCGATCGTCCACTCTACATCTGTTACAACTGCCGATTTATTTTCAGCAGTGGTAACGGATTGAACTGCAGTGGAACTTCAGAACGAAGACGGAGTTTTGTCACAATGCTTGCACTGCACTCACTGATAAATCGGCCTCACAACACTGTCGGTAACTGAACAAGTCCACAGACCGCGCACACAGCTGCAAATGGTAGGCCGCCCATGTTCTTACCAGGCACACCAATAACCCCAATGATCATGAGATATATCTTTCGCAGGGGGTAAAAAGTTTCCAGCATGCTGAGTGAGATTCAGCCTTTCCAGATGCCCGCAATTTCACTGAAGAAATTCTGAGCTGATGAATCTCCACGGTAAATCATTTATACTCGCTCCTGCACACTGAATGTTCAATACAGTACGACACAAGTTGGACGTGTATTCCAACAACTGGGGTAAAAATAAACATGATGTCACTCCATTAATTTCACAGTTGTGAAGAGGTATGGATAACCAGACGCGAAATTGCTAAGTTTCAAAGAAGAAAAAATGTCGATTCTAAAATTTACTGAATGCTGTTGCTAAACACTCTCAGGCTCAACTCCCGGTTTCATAATTGCCATATTTGATAATATAGTGTCCATTCTAAACTGTTATTGAAAACGTCTGAACGAAAACGTAGACTTGTCACAATGTCTGTGCCACACTCTCTGATACACCGGCATCACAACGCTGTCGGTAACCGAACGAGTCCAAAGACTATTACCAAAGCCCCAAAGCTCATTTTCACTGAAATCGTCTCTGTTACAGATCTTGCCGTAAAGAATTTCAAACAATGCTGTATATACATTCCTATAATAAAGTGAAAAGACTTAAAATAATGTAGCAACCAGGCTTACGAAAATACTGAACATACGTAAACCGTTGAACACGTTATTTTCAACACACACATGTTGGTGGAACTCAACGATACAGGCGCATCTATTTCAAATGAATAAACTGTAGACGTCTCTGGCCCAGACAATCGTTCAAATGATTCAACGCTTCGTCGCGCACGTCTGTTACATCAAGAGTCCATAAGACCATATACTTTAGCAGTAGAAGTAGGCCATTCGGCCCATCGAGTCTGCTGTGCAAAAAAAGAGAATTTCTCAGTGCCAAGCATTTCAATTCTAAGTCTCATTCCCGGTCCAAAACTTGGGCCCATGGCCTCTTCTAGCCCTACGATGAAACCACTTACAGTCCGTCTCGGTAACATCCAATAAGGTTCGTCCAACATCATTGATGAACACATCGCGAGCTTTAGTACTTTTTACGAGATCGAGTTGCTAGCTTGACGCTCAACCCGGCACGGATAGAGAGCGTGCACCGAAGCCGTCCGGATTCGAACACGGGACCTCTCGCACCGGTCCAGTGCTGATGCCACTACGGCTTTCATAGTGTCGAGATTAGCGCATGATTTGGGTTACAGTCAGGGAGAGTTGCACAGCGTCAGTCTCCATCTGCCCTCTGAATTCCCACCTGGATCCAGTGGCAAGTCATGAGTGGAGATGGCTGGAGATGGGGCTGGGCGCAGTGGATGTCCAGGACATCTTCTGTGTCTTGCCGTGCGCTACGCGTTCCACGACGCTTGCAGAGACCGCCTTCCAGACCGTTGGGCCTTCCAGTGGTCTCACCCGCTCACTCCACTGGAGTCTGTCTTGATATACTGGATAGTCAACTCCCTTTCTCACCGAGGGTTGACCTCGGCTACCCTCACCTAGCTTAACCGGCTTGTCAATGCCACTGTGTAGCAGCTGTTGTATGCAAACTGCTACGGGGATCCACAAGTAACAGCTGAGTGCCAGGTGGGACCAAAGACAGACAACGAGCCTGTAAAGGTCGCGACATGTCCCCCCACCAGAGGGACAACCCCTCCCTGACACCCCAAACACCCTTATACACCGATAACATTCAATATTAATGCATGAACATGGGTATCTCTATCTTCTGGTCTTTACCCCTCTCCTTTCCCTCGTCTTCAATTCACCATTCCAGACACCTGCCTTTGCCCTCCTCCTGGTCCCCACCTCGTTCCCTTTCTTCTATGTTACACTCTCTTTTCCCATCAGATTCATTGTTCTCCAGCCCTTTGCCTTTTCGTTATTACCTCCCATTCACTTATTTCACCTCCTAACCTAAGATTCTAGCTTATCCGCCTTCCGATCCGTTTTACGCTGCATCTTCCCTGTTTATTTGAAGAGTCGCTGCCCAAAACGTCGACTGTTCATTCATTTCATAATGTGTGTGACCTGCTGAAGTCCTCCAGCATTTGGTATGCGCGTGACATAGTTGCAGTCCCGTTCATAGTAAACCGGCCCCTATCATGTCCGCAACAGTAAGACGCAAGGAAATTCAATCACAGTTCACATGACCCTCAAATTTGTGCAAGTGCTTAAACCGAAAGATCATCTCATTTACTATATTTGTAACAGCAAATATGTTTTGCTGATGTACTAATTTGGTAACGTTGTTGACAATGAGGTAGATAGTGGTATTTACTTACATGGCAATTTGAACTGCACTTCCAGTGGAAATAGGACAGAACATTATATATTCTGTTTAATCCATTGTACTGCCCGATGTACTAATGTATTCATGGTCTAAACTGAATACAACACAGGAGGAGCCGTTCACTGTGTCTAGATATTCTTTGCCATAATAATCCAGTCCGTCGTCAGTTATGGGATGAAATTGATAACTTTGTCAGAGGGCCTCGAAGGGCAGACACTGGCCAATATTACACTGCTTTTTGAGCTCGTTCCATGGAAGAGTACGGCTCAGATATTCACACAGAGTGATGTGTTCTGGAGAGTGATGAAATAGAGACAGAGAACGAAATGCAATTTCAAAATTCAGTGATTTAATGTAGACTGATAATATGGTTCTCAATCCATTCCGAGTACCTGCCTTCACTGACGGAGAAGTTCATGATGCAATTGAACATAATATTGGTCCGATTAAAATATCTCAGCTTTTATTCCGTTCCCCATCAGTAAAGGGTGTGACTGCATTGGAATTGATGCAGTAGGGTTTTACCAGGAAGTTGTTGATATAGAATATTTCAGATGTCAGCGGAGAATCTGTCAATCTCTCCTTGAAGCAGAAGCGGAAGAGTTTCTTCGCACAGAATATTTAAAAATTATTAGCTGCACACCTATGTCAGTAGTGAAACAATTTCTCCATATCACATACATTTAACATGAAATCTATAGATTTAGTGGACATGTAAATTTAAGCGTAAGTTGGCATAGTATGTTGACTTTATTCGTTTCATTTTCATGTCTGTAATTGACGTAGCGATTTAGTCGCATACCTAAATAATTCGCAATGATGTGAGCGTTCACATTAAACTCTCCACTATATTGGCGAAAGAGAGAGAGAAAAAAAACCAACGACAACCAAGTTTTGGTGCTCGGACTACATGGTTGATGTCGAGCTCCTTGTTTTATTACACGTGAATTCCTATTCTACCAACATTCGGACTTAATTCACTGATTGTGTCCTTCTCCACTGCCATCGCTTCAATAGGTTTCAATAGGTACATTTAATGTGTACAGTACATATCCGAACATTCTTCGCAAACATCCATGAAAACAGGGGTTTACCCTAAAGAATGAATGGCAATTAAATGTTTGAACCCCAAAGTCCCACCTCCAACTCCCCCCTACAATGCAAACGCAGCGGAGCAAAAAGCAAGGAAAAGCATCTCATCTTCCAAATCGACAGCTGGGGACGATCCGGGATGAACTATAATTCTTTATTTTACACCGGCAGAACTGTCCTCTCCTTGTCTCTCTGGTGATGTCTCTGTCCCTGTTTGCCCCGATAAGATAACACCTCAAAGAAAGGTCAGTATTTCACGCTCCACAGACGTCCTCCAATGACTTTTCCACTTTCGCTCTCCATTCCATGTTATTTACTCTCCGACACCAACTGCTCATTCATTACAGGTACACACCGCGCTGTTCGATTCTTTCCTCCCTTTTCTCCGAATGCATTCAAATCTCCAGCCAGTTCATTGTCTCTTCAGCCACGATCCATTTCACAGGCTGTCACATCCTCCGTCTCTCGAGCCGTGTATTTATATTTCTAATGGCTATATTCTGCGTTGTATATATAAAATATATTGTCGCAGTTCCGAGCTCACCTGCACGGCATTTGCAACAAGGGCACAACTCCTTGTGAAGTGGAGAATGTGAATACATCTGCTTGCATTGTGAAGTTACCAGTTAGTCACAAGATTACATTGTGGCAATATGAAGCATCAGGAAAACACGGAACAGAGTGGTTTAAAAGCGGGGCAGGACAGAGAATCTTCGCCTTCAAATTAGTGCCTTTACCTGTTGAATGAACATGTCTTCTTGACATATGCTAGTTTCTAACTTAGAGCTTGCAATGACTGAATTTTTAACATATCTTTTAATGTCAAAAGTAGCTTTGAGATGCTGCATGACAGAGATGGTGAAGTTGTGGGAGCTGAATTGATGCAACTGCCCGAGATACTATTGAGAAGAAAACAAAGGCGTAACCTGAATTTAATTGGCTGATGAGGGTCAGTAAATTATTGGACAAGAAGATGCCCAATGAATGTAAAGATAAATGGATGAGCATGAGGGAATTCATGAACTGAATTTCCGTAAAATAAGGAGGTGTCAGACTATTCAGATGTGTAGTCCATGTATAAATGGAGCTGTTCATTAGTCTGACGATCGTTAGAACTGGTTGGTTTATTTTCACGCTTCAGTATTCAGATTACCGGACACTAGACCTGATCTGATATAAAACTTCACGGAAGTGCGTCACTGTGCTCAGGATAAGTCACCAGGCACAGCATGAAAATCTGATGCTGGGGTGTTTGGTTGTAGCCTTATTGGGCAGAGAGCACGCTGAAATTATTTTAATGGTTTGACGAATTAAGACTGTTCAAATGTAACATAATCCTCGATAGAAAGCCAGATATTCTTGAGATCAAAAGTAATATCCTAACTCATTTGAGGCCCTAGCCCACGCCACCACAGATGAATTGATTGGAGAGGAGAGCAGTTCAAGACCAGACACACACACACAGTGCAGTATCACGAAATAGAGCGAAGGTGGGGACTGGGAAAGGCGAACTCACCAGGTTAGCCAATAACAGAGAGGGTGGTCTTCAGAGAATGCGAGTGCATTTTGATACGAATTCTGCGACCACGTGCTGCTGAATGCGATTGATACACATCAGACTTAAGCGATCATTGTCGTTCCATGAACATAATAGTTTTAGGCATTTTTTGCCCTACAAAAGTCGTTGCCATCGGCTTCCTCTGGACACTGCCTTTAAAAAAGGGGTGATCCCAGCCACAGTCAATACTTTCCAGAGGTGTTCTTCTTGTTGCAGTAGCCGCATAATCAACATTTCGAATATGCAGCAGCTGCTCATACGACTATCATGTTCCGATGTTGTCACGTGACCCTGAACAGGAGGCGAAGCAGGCGCGCTATTCCGTGTCCAGGAATGAACTGCAGGCTAGCCGATGGAAGGAGCGCCTGATAGATGCTTTGTTGGAGATGTGCTTCCTCCCTGCTGGCCTAAGACGGCACAAAGCGAACAGATCATGGATCAGAAACAACTGTGTTGTCACTGATATATACCATTCCTTTATTGCTTTATAGCAGACGTACAGTGAAAAACATAAACTTGAAAGTATAAGCTGCAGAAATAATTAAAACAAGTTAATAAAAATGAGACAGTGTCCATGGGTTCATAGAACGTTTAACATTTCGATGGTGGGGGAGAATCTTAAAATATTGAAGGTGAGTCTTCGTGTTTCTCTCCCCACTCGCGAATGGTAGCAACGAGATGAAGGAATCTCTGGCTGGCCGGGATCGTTTCTGACCGATGCGGACTCACGAGGAAGATACTTGAGTGTTCCGTGAGCTTTCCGTTATATTGTGGGGAAGGAGGAGATGTAAGTTTGTTGTTTCGGGATGTGACATTTCGTTATTATTTCGTGCAGAATGTAAACTAACTAATTTGTCAATGCATTTGGTAACTTGTTGCTTCGAAGTGTGAAAGGAGTATTTCCCTTGTCTCGCAATACAAGATTGGTGTGTTTAAAGATTTCCTTTGAGTATTGCATATTGCCGAGAACAAATCCATCTCCAAACATATTTAAAGTCAGTTCAAATTTACATCCTTTTTGATGCTGTTGTCACTTCCCACACAGAGCCACTATGCATATCTTAACATCAATGATATTTTATAATATACAGCCTATTTATATATCATACTGTCTATCTCAAGGTATATTTATCATATATCACAATCAACCATTTCTTCCAAACCTTCCGCAATTCACTCAATGTTTTTTTTTGTAGTTCTCGTCATCACTCCAGCTTTATTCCATTCCTCTGTCTTCAACTGTTTTCCCTTCCCTTTTATCTCGCTCTCCTGTTACCGTCTCGCCACCATTGGAATAGACACAGTGGGACAAACAGTCTGGCAGACGGACAAAAAGAAACAAACAGGTATACACACACATACACACACAGTCTCGCTCTCTCTCTCTCTCGCTCACTCACTTGATTGAAGGTATGGGCCCTTTTGGTACATTGATCTTCATTTGACAAATTTGAGTGGAGATGTTATGTTTAAGTTGTATTTGGCGTCGTTGAGGTCCAATTTCGAGTATGGTGTGCTCTTCACTTCACCTGCCTACAGAAGGCAGCAATACGATGGTGTGCAGAGAAAAATTACTGGAATATGCTGGGACTCGAGTCACCTGCTTAACGGGGAAGTTGAAGAGGTTGTATATTGATTCTCAGCAGTATGGCAGAATGAGGGGCGATTGGAACGAGATATATAAATATATGAAGGACGTAGACGGGCTCAATGCAAACTGACGTTTTTTCCACCGTGTTAGGCTGAGGCTGAATGTGAAAGCTCTAATGTTTAAGGGACAATGGTGGGGAATCTCCTCACTCGATGGGGGTAGGAGTGTGCAATGAGTAACACGTGGGTGTGGATTCTATTTCAACAAGTAAAGGTACATGGTTAGGCAGGTTATGGACGGGAATGGTCCAGTTACAGTGCAATGAGACTCGACAGGAGAATACTTCATCACGGTGTAGATGGGTCGTGGGGTGGATTTTGCAGAAGCGTTTATGAATCTCACGAACTTGACATCATGCAGACATCTGTGCCCTGCACGTTCTGGGACCAGGTTATTGAAACTAAGTATTTTTGCTTGCCGCATTTTAGCGAATTTATTTCAACTACTGCCTCATTTTATTAGAACTGAGGTACTTCGAACTGCGAAAGCCCTTATTTCTGCATCTTTATCCGGTAGTGATCTGTGACGAGACCTCGGATTATGGAATATGAAGCATATACGTGAACACGACAGCGCAGTGTCACGCAACTACATTAAAGAAGGTAGTCATAGAGGAGAGGCATGGGAACGCGAAGCAGGATTATGCGAAACCAGAGCATTTATACAAGCAGTTTTATATCTGGATGGTAAGCCAATCAAAAATGTTGGGAGAAAACAATCGGTATCTATTATTTTAGTCATCTATCTAATTAATTAATTATTTTTTTATATTCTGACTGGCTGATTGATTGAGAAACAGAACCGAATTGCTGCCACGGGCGCTTGGACTTGCGCCGCCCAGCACCCCCTGGTTTAAGCCCAGCCCGACCGAGTAGTGGAAAAATGTTGGCGAGTCGCAGCTTGGTGTGCAGATAATAATATGGTGTAATATTTGTTGATATGATCTTCACAATTTAGATTGGGTAAATTGTGTTAAGTACCTCCGGGAATGGTTTGTAAAGTAAGCTATTGATTCCCCCGAAAATTAAGTGGTCGCTCTCGATCACTTTTGTGTGAATGAGACAGTCCAAGTGGCTGATGTGTCAGGCGGAAGTGGTTTGGGACCAGAGACTATCACCCTACAGGTTTACAGGTCAAATATTTATATTGTGTGAACAGTAATTTCGGTGGGATAAGGAAGGAACTCACTAATGTTACATTAGTAATGGATCCCGGACAAGCCTGTAGCTCTTAAGAAGACATCGGTGACAAATGAGTCACGTTAAAGTAAACGATAATGCTGGTTAAAATAGTCAACGACATTAAGGATGAGAATGTTATTCCATAAGATTGTTGAGCAGCCCATCGAGTCTGCTCGCCATTGTTGTAATTTTGAACGGGTCCGGATCCCACTCAACCCCATACACCTGCCTTCTTGCCCTATTTTTGATGCCCTAATCGATCAGGAAGACATCAATACACACAAGCTGCTAGAGAAACTCAACAGTCCAGGCCGCGTCCATGGAAAAAATACAGTTAATGTTTCGGGCAGCAACCCTTCGGCAGGAAACTATCAACTTCCGCCTGAAGTATAGCCACGGGCTGGATCTCCATCGCAGTCTGTGGCAAAACAATCCACAGATTCACTGCACTCTGACTATATTTAAAAAAGTCCTCCTTTCCTCTTTTCGGAAGGGCCGCCCCTCAGTTTGGAGGCTGTGCCCCCTAGTTCTGGGTACCTATCACAACATCTTCTTCCTATCTACCCTATCTAGTTCGTTCAACGTTCGGTAGGTTTCATTGAGATTTCACTCCATTTTGCTAAATTCCAGTCATTACAGGCCTAAAGCTGCCAAACATTCCTCATATACTAACCCGTGCATTCCAGAAATCAACCTCCTGAACCTCATCTGAACTCTCTCCAATGATAGCACATCATCTTTGAGATATACAGCCCAGAAATCTTGACGATACTCCATGTGCGGCCTGACGTGACTTATAAAAGCTTAGCATTATCTCCTTGTTTTTATATTCTATACACCTTGAAATAAATGCCAAAATAGCTTTTTCCTTCTTTACCACAGACACAGCCTGTAACCTTCTGGGTCTTGCACGAGGAAACCTAAGTCACTCTGCTGCCCCCTTCCCCCCCCCCCCCCGATATTTGAAACGTCTCCCCAATGCTACACATTACTTTACCTGATTGGTCAGAAAAATATGGAGACAAGTGCCAGATATAGGCATCTGTGATCAAGGCTCTTTCTTGTGAAGTGTAAGAATTATGACAGTACATTACTGTGATAAAGGTTGGCGATTTCTTGCTGAATAGATAAAACGAAAAAAAGAAAACAAAAACGATTTATTTGAAATGTGTCACCGTAGGGAGCAGACACCTTTAGGCTCAACAGTGCAGAACCACGGCATATAGCCGAACTATTAAATAGATTACCTCTCATTTTGATATGCTAGGGAGACGTATGCAGTTTGTGAGTACACCGTGGAAATTATGCTATCTGAAGAACACACCAACATTAGAAGGGGCGAGTGTTGGAATTTCGAACTCTTCTCTTCCCAATGGTGAGAGAAGGAAGAGATGGAGGGCTGCATCAGCGTGACACCACATTCCACTGGCGATGAACATTTCTCGCGGATGTTAAACTGACTGAAACGCCAAAGGAGTTGATCAGTTGTTCGTTTTAAGAGTGAAAAGTGCATCGTTCTTCTCTCGCAATGTGGAGTCGGTGCGTTTAAATTTTGCTACTGCGGTATGTGTGGCGCTGATATCCGATGCATTTTCAAATATATTTAAGGTCAATTCAAATTTACATCATATTCCTTGCTGATCTCACTTCCCACACCGAGTCATTATGTTTTTTTTTATGAGTTCGGTGATATTTTATTTGTCGACATCATTCCGGCTTTATCCCACTTTCATGTATGACACTCCGACCCCCAGTCTTTTTATCCCGCTTATTAACATCCAATCATCTTTCGAATAGACAAAACGAGAGTGACAGACTTACAAAGCACACAAACCGACAGATAGAAACACATTCTCTCTCTCTCTCTCTCTCTCTCTCTCTCTCTCTCTCTCTCTCTCTCTCTCTCTCTCCCTCTCTCTCTCTCTCTCTCCTCTCTCTTCTCTCTCTCTCTCTCTCTCTCTCTCTCTCTCCTCTCTCTCTCTCTCTCTCTCTCTCTCCTCTCTCTCTCTCTCTCTCTCTCTATCCTTCTCTCTCTCACAAATACACACACACACCATTACTTGATGACTTGATGACGTCGGAGCACTGCAATGTAGAACGAGGTAGACAGGATCACTGATCCATAACTCCTCAACTCCTCTAAAACGGCTACACAATTCTTAAAGAAACCTTCGAAACATTGCCCTTCATAAATCAAAGTACCGTTGAGGTGTTATGTTGAAGTTCCATAAGACGTCGTCGAGAACTAATTCAGAGTATAGCGTCCAGTGTGGTCACCTACCTACAGAGGGCACAGCAATAAGATTCACAAAGTGCAGAGAAGATGTGTAGGGATATACCTGACTTACCTGAGATTTTTAGTACGTTTGTACTTTATTCCCAAAACCGTAGGAGAATGAGGGATATTTGCGAGAGTTATATTAATTTATAGACAACATTGATGGGGTAAATGTAAGCAAGCTTTTTTCCACAGGTTAGGTGAGGTTAAGAGGATCATGATGGGAAGCTTCTTCACTGCGATGGTGGTGGGAGTCTGTAACAATTTACCAGGTGACACTGATTCCTTTGCAAATAGGTAGGTTATGGATGAGTTTGGTCTTGTTCAAGTGGATATGATAAGACTAGCAGCTCAGAATCCTGGGATAACACTGCTTTGATAGAGCTGAAATAATGAAAGCTTCATTACTGATGGGGCAGAAAATCAGTGTATTTCAAAGGAACTACGGATATCATAAAGGATGGAGCAACCAGAGACATCCACTGGGAACAACTACGAAATACAACACTGTTCTCTTCAAATGGCATCGAAGAGTCAAAAGTAACACTTCTGTATTTCTCTAAATTTAAACATGATATAGTTTGGGAAAACTTTGGACTGTAGTTCTAGGATTAATTTTCGGAGGCCATTTATTCAACACTTTCATATGTGCTAAATTGATCTTTCCTGAACTTCTTTTATTACATTTAATTATTTGGTTAGAGGAGCGGAGTTATTGACACTACTCTTTACATCTTTTGTAATATAATAGCCAGGTTGTTTTTTGTTTTTTCTTCTTTTCTTCCCTCTCAGTTTATTTTCAAGTTAGTTAATTGCTATATATATGTGTGTGTGTGTGTGTGTGTGTGTGTGTGTGTGTGTGTGTGTGTGTCTGTGTCTGTGTGGTGTGTGTTGGAGAGAGAAGAACCCTCAAAGATTGTCCTCCAATCTCTTTGTTTTTCTATCGTTATTATGTTTTGTTTTGAAAATCAATAAAAAAATTTAAAAAGTAAGAAAGAAATACCACACAGGTGATCGCAATGATGAGATAACTCAAAACGAAACCCAGTCTAGAGCAGGGAGTCGACGTGGAAACATGCCGAGAAGTGACAGATATGTTTACGAATCATAAAATCAAATGGTTGCACTCGATTACTTATTCGGGGCCTCAGCAAGATGAGGATGTTGAAGGGATAGATGGAATGAACGGCAAGAATTGAATGACGTCATAGGCGGATGCGATATTTTTGCGGTTGCTGGAACTCACAGAACAGGAATATGGAGCGGTCAATCAACTAAAGGTGATCAGTCGGAATTAGCAGTAGGAGGTGACACCTTGAAAAGAGTGACAGGTGAAGGGCAGATAGAGAGAGTAGAGAAGCGGGAACAAACAGGTTCACGGAAGCTGTTATGAGCTCCGGAGGCAGAAGCCCAGCAGTTTCAGTTCCACGCCTGAGAAAAGTCTGAGTAATATATTTACGAGTGTGAGTGTGTGTGTGTGTGTGTGCGCGCGCGCGCGTGTGTGTGTGTCTGAGGACTGAAGAAAATGTCCGTGCTCTGTTGTTACTGATTTGTCGCGATACTGTGGACATTGTGGACATGCTGTGTTGGACAACAGTAATTAAATAAACGGTGAGGTCGATTAAAACAAAATACTTGCAAGCTCGCTGACGCTAATACACACACTATTTTAGAATACAGTCGAAGACATGACAGTTATTTAATGAAGGACTGAGAGAATGTTCGAATAGATTAGAGAAAAAATAAAAAAAAACACACCTGACAGATGTTTGAAACTCATTACAAAATAAAATTCTGTCGATGCGGACATAAACAAAATAAATGTACACTTATGATCAAAGTATGTATGTAGGATACCACCATGAAATTCGTCTTCTTACAGAGAGTCACGGATCCCGTTCAAAGAAAACGTCAAACATCCGAAGCACCAAAGGGGAACAAATCACGCAAATGGCAACAACGAGGGCATAACACAGAGAATATTAAACATGAAACCGCAAAGTTCTTGAACCATCATCATTCTTTAACTGTAGGCTGCAGAACCAATGTACTCCGATCTAAATTTTGCACAGTAGCAATAAAATACAGAACAACTAGAAACCAGAGACACACATAACATGAAGTGCACAGCCCTCTAACAGCGATACCAGTCCACAGACAGCGCTTTCTTCCAAGATGCAAGACCCTGACATCTATCACTGGAGCCAGACGGCGAGAGGGCGAGGAAGACCGGTTAAACACAGACAAACGATATTTGACCCTTCCGATCTCGTCTTCGTTGATCTCTATATAGCTCAACGGTTTTAATCGGCGGGGTTGTCGAAGATTGTACGCAAGCATGGGTACTCTCTCCGCTGTTAGGATCCACACTCCGTTTCCAATTTGCGGACACGAAAATATTGAAAATATTACACATTTTTCGGCCTTAAATGGACCATATTTACAATACTTCAATAATTCAATGTCTTTGTCCTTCAGCAGTCTCCAACAACTCCATGGCATCAGTTATGATATCAAAAACCTCCAACAATACAGTTAATTACCGTTGCAGGCGCCATGAACATTATGGATTCTGTGAGAGCCGTATTGCTAAACGTGGATGCATAAACAACTAAAGCGTGGAATCCTGAAATTGGATTATTGAGGCGAACAGCGGGGCAGTCCCTCGGCGTCCAGCCATAATGGGCGTCGATCTTACTGTTCTTATATAAAGTTGGTAGAGTGTCTCTCCCTCTAGACATTATGAGTAATGCCACTGACTTTGTGGCATTGACACTGCAGGCGCAAATTCACAGTGTTAACAAGCCCGAGTTTGATAGGAAAAGGATTGCCTAGTCGAACAAAGATGTGGTAACAGTGTCGGCATTGTTCATCGCCTGCGAGTCTCTGTGTAATTTGGGGAGACAATGACTGAGCCAACGATGTGAAAGAATGCAGTAATAGATTTATTACAGCGTCTGTCTTTCAGCGATTGGGCTGCAGCGATGATACGACCACGAAAAATGAATGACCACAATACCTCACACGACCATACTGTTAGCAATGAGGTTCAGAGTAGGGATGTTCCGATGTGACGGGAGATATTAATTGTCAGGACACGGGGCTCGCAACATCCCCGCCCTCAAGTTTTAGTAATTGCTGTGACCGTATTTTTCACAATATTCTTTATTTGCTCTCGGAACGTCGATTGCGTCACAGTGAAAATAAATGTATTTGTGCAGCAAGTGAAATTCTGCAGTAAAAACCCGACTTGCTGAAATATATATTCAGAGTCGTTCTGCCGTGTTCCTTCAATGTTGTAAGAATGAAGAAATTTGCACCGTACGTCAGCCACAGGAGGACAAAGCTACCGGAGATGGTGAAAAGTAAAATCACAGACCTCCTCCTGCTCTCCATCTCAGGATCACTGCGATTCTCCGCGTTCCTTTCAGGTTCCTTATGAACCCGACTGGCTTCTAAAATGTGTCTGACAGTTAGTGCGTTCGGGAGCAGAATTACTGCAAACGGTAGTATTGGAGTTAAAATGGTGCCAAACCAATTAAACCCCACCCACTGTGGTTCTGTATAGTAACTATCTATCGCATAGCAGAACCACTCTACCTCGTCGATCTGTTCTCCAGGTCAATTTGCAAAACAGAGGAGCACATCTTTCACACAGAGGAGAATACCGGTTGTGACCACAACCGTCTCAGCAGTTTTCCCGGTACAGTACTTTGTTCGGAAATTTCGACAACATATGGCAACATACTGATCGAAAGTGAAGGTGACGGAGAACCAAACTGAACATTTTACGGATGCACGAGTGAGCAGGATGACCAAACGGCACACAGTAGTAATATCCAGAAAATTCAATGGAAAATAATGAGAATTGATTTGGTAGAAAACAACCTGAGTAATAATAACCAACAGATCCGCTGCTGCTATGGGCACCAGGTAACGGGTGGTGCGCGTGGGGAGTCCTCACTTCCCCCGAGACAGCATTACTAAGGCCAAAAAAATCACCAGAGAAAGAGAAAAGGACAGAATTTGGAAAAAAGATTAGCACTGCAATCTGAGCAACTGCATCTAACATCTTAATACCAGTAAAGGTGCAGAGGAATACATTTATTTACCAAAGCATGGGAATGTTTGTGAATAAATAGGTATAACACCAACGTCCTCTGTACTGCACCCGGCTGATTTTAGGTAACAGCGGAAGGACGCATGTGTGAGGTTAACGGTAGGTGGGATCGAGCAGTACGGGAAGACGACTTATCATTTCAAATATACTGATAACCTTTCCTGTTATCGGTGTAGATCCAGGATCCAAAGGCACTTATTTATAGAGTCATATATTCATTATTAATGCTGCTGCCAGCAATGGTACCTGAATTTTGTAAAGGAGAAAAAAAAATGAACTTGATTCTTGTCGCACAACTCTTGAGATTTGTGTCCCTTGCTTGTTCTGTTCAGTCGGTGAGCAGAACCACACTGATGGGCGATCACTGTGAGCCGCCCTCTGAACTGTTCTGGTGGACTGGGTCCGTCGGGAACCATGAAGCATTGTCGAAACGTGTGTCATACAGAATCTTTGGACATGTACAAATTCATAGGTTGTGTATCAATCCCCCAGTCCTTCACAGAATCACTAGTCTGCAGATGTGAACGAGATTGGTCCGACAACATTGGTGTTGGACACTGATAGCCATATCCTGACGCACATATTTCCATTGTTTCCTGTTGTAGACTCACACTCCAAACCATGCTTAATTATTTTTGACAAACAGCAGCACAGAAATCGTTGAAGTGTTCTTGCTATATGTAACCATATGATACCGTCTCCAAGTGTAAGAAACATTAACAACGGCATTATGATCCACATGTACAGCAAAATATATTCAAAATAATTAAACATATAAACCTCCGTGTTAGATCGATTTCTACCGAGTAAATTGCCAGAACTTCCAGCCACCCTACAGACGCTTTCCCCGTTCCCCGGACTGACTGTTACGTGTGTAATTCATTTAGCTGAATCTAAGCTCCACTTTTTGAATGCACCCGATTGACTGAGACCTTCAAGGAGGCATAATGCGACTTTACTAAAACTTCAGAGATTTTCCCAAAGCACCACTAAATCTTCATTATTGAGTAGTTACCCTTAAACTCCAATGACGGCAATGAATACGTACAAAACATTCCCGAAGTCGTAATAAGTGTTGAGCATTTTACATCCATATAGATATGTGAATCCATACAATGTATGCAAGCTCCTCAATGGTTATTTTGGTCTGTCACATTTACAAATGTTTTATACCTTTTTAAATACCCATGGGGAAATTGGGATTACAGCACACTTATAAATTGGTATTTTAAAGACTATGAAACAAAAACAAACGAGTTGAAACTCATTTACAAATGATTATGTTCACGTCACCGGCATATTTGGAAAACAATGACGTGAACAAAGCTATCAATAATGGAAATTAGAAGCAGCACTCCTTTAGCAACTGGAATATTGATTGTAGCATCAGGCTTTTCCTTCCATCTCATGTTAATGGGCGGATGGTTTAATTTTCATTTGTTTCAATTTTCACAAAATAATGCTGACCACATGCCATTGTCACCGATGCAACCTATCCCTTAGACACCCTATCATCAGACTGAAGGTACACTAACATCAGAACAATTACTGCTAGGATGAGAAACAGCTTTTTCCCGCAGGCGATAAGGATTTTGAACTTCCCGCCATAGCGAGGGCTAATCACGGATGAAGCTCACGGCATAACACTGATTACTTTATAAATTCCGTCGGAAATGCAACTGAGTGTTTGTAATTTTATTTGTGGTGAAATTTCTGACTGTGCTGCGCATGTTCATTGTATGTTCTATGTTTGACATCTTGGTCCTGAGATACGTTCGTTCACCTGGTGTTTGAAATCTGTACGATTGAGTGACGGTAAATTGAACTTCAACTTGACCTTGATGATTGGTCTCCGTCTCAGGATGGGTGTGTCATTTCAGAAAGTCTTATTTTTAGTGTATGTCTGCAGTTTTAATAATTAAACTCTACTTCTCCTCCGAATAAACTGGTGCACCGATGAATCAAAAGGTCGCAACTAGTATACCCTGCCAATGCTAAATAATTCTACAGACACAGACACTTCCTCCCCCCCACCCCACATTACTGCCTTACCACGTTCACTAACCAGCACATGGCTACTAACAGAACAACTTCAGTTCAATACAGAAAATTAACCGTCTTTTTGTGCACTGAAAATTAATCTGAAGATAAAATAGTTACTTAATGAATTGCAGTAGGCACACGTATCTGGTCTCCTCGATGAAGCCAGACTTATGGAATAGTTTCGATCCTGAGAGTGATGTGGGTGCTGGAAATAATACTGGAAATATTGCATGAACCCATCGAGATCTTTAGGCGAAGAGGTGTTTTTAACCTTCTGCAAAAATTCCAGCTGCCGCAAAGTTTGATGATTGTTCAGCATCACAGAACCTAAAAGAACGCGCCTACTGCAACTTGAACTGAGGTGGCGACGCGGATTTTAATTGTTTTAAAATTTGCGCCTTTTGGTGTTTGAATTTCGGTTCGTGTGGATGGACTTGAGGACAGCGAGAGGATGTTAGGTTTTGCGAAACGGCATGTGATGGAATTAGAGGACCAATTGGAGTCACACGTCTCTGCTCATTTTTGGAAGGACCGCCCGCTTAAAAGGCCGAATAACGTTCCATCAGAAGAGTGTGTGTGAAGGTTGATGGTTACCCCAGGGTCATCGTTGTTGACGATGAGTTCTGTGAGTTCCGTGCGGAACGAATTGTGATGGATCTCTGAGATTGAGGACTGGCAAGAATGTAGTTCGTGGCCATATATTTGAGATCCCGCCGTAAGTTCTGGTGTTTGGTGATCAGTGAGCCCTGGAATCTACGGCCAGGTTGAAGGCCGAAGACAAACCTGATTCTAATGTCGAGGACCTTTGGACGTAATCCATTGGGTTAGGGAAAGTAAGGTGTCTGCAGTGTCAAGAAACTCACCACTAGAGACCGGATCTCTTGTCATATCTTGGGATTGAAGTCTGCATGTGTGCCTTCGTGTGAGGAAGGAAATGGGTTTGTTCTTTCTATTGTTGGTGGTTGCATTCAGTGTTCAACCGCGTGTGGTGACGAGTTTGGGCTGTGCTTACTGCACATTCGCGTGTTCATTGTAAACACATACGAGGTACTTCATTCTGTGCATCTGTGTAAAACTGTCAAGAAAAAAGTAAATAAACGAATCTTGAATCCTGAAATTAACATAGATACAAATAAGCACTTTGGAGAAAAGAACGTGAAGATGTGTAAGTAAATCAATCCAATCCTTTCAGTAACGAATGCGGCGACAGGAGCAGACAGATTTTTTAAAAAATACAACATACCTGGCATAATCGAGATTACTGATTTCACACAGACAATAAATTTCTACGGTGAAAGATAGAGCTCCAAACACCGGTTGAGTAGTACATAAAGCTTTGTACAGTGTTGGGTCCTCAGCTGCATACACTGGTCCTCAGCAAATGTATTCTAACTTTGAGATTGCCTTCTTAAGCACTGAATCAAATTAAGCGTTAGGAAATCATTCGGGAGGACTCCAGAGTCCTTTTGCACTTCTGATTGTTGATTCGTTGTTCTCCGTTTAGGAAATGGCCTTCTCCAAAATGTATGAGCATACACTTCCTGGCACTGTATTTCATTTGTTGTTTCCTTACCCATTCACCTAATTTGTACAAGTTACTTCACAAACACCTTCCAGTATACATTCTTGCAGGGATAAGGAAGTATCTCATTTTATTCTCATTGAACTTAAGTGTTCCCCGTTCACCTTAACATGGCCGATGTTAGATAACGTGAAACATAAAGTCTACTGGAATATGGAAAGACGAAACAGTTCGAAGGTCCTGCGCGGGACGAGTTTTGGTGACTAGGAAACCCAATATTATAAAATACTCTCTGTTCTGCTCGGACGGTGTGGTATGATTGTGTGCAAGACCCCGCCTGTACTTAATTGAATATTGTGAGTAGTATTCACTCACAACGTGTAGTCAGTCGCAGCGCCGTTTCCTGTGTAGAACACATACCACAGTCGGTGTGCTACAGGTTGGATTAGTGTTTTATTGGGGCTGGATAACTGGTGCTACTTATTGGAAGATCGTACATATTGCTGTGTCCAGTCCTTTTTCATTCGCAACCAAACTGCTGGCGGAATTCAGAAGGTAGATCTACAGAGGGAAATGTTTCGAGGCGAGACCCTCATTCAATTCACTCTGCCCTGACCTACCTGGACAGCTCCAGCTCTTATGTCAGAATGCTTTTCTTTGACTTTAGTTTGGCAGTCAATATTGTGATCTATTCCAAGCTGATCGTCAAACTTCGCCAGCCGGGAATCAGCTCATTCCCCTCCAACTGGATCTTGGACTTTCTGGCCAACAGACCCAAATCTGTTAAGTTAGACAACCTCTCTTCCTTCATTCTCACCCTGAAAAACGGCGTGCCTCAAGGCTGTGTGCTGTACTCCCTTTTCAACTCTGACTGCGTTCCTGCACATTGTTCTAACTCCATAATCAAGTTCGCAGACGATAGCACGGTAGTTGGCAGAGTGAGTGACGAGACGGCCTACAGGGACGAGGTCCAAAACCTGGGCGTGTGGTGTGCTGATAACAACCTGGACCGTAACAGCCAGAAGACCAACACGATTATTGTGGACTTCAGGCCTGCTAAGAGCCGCACTTATGTCCCCATCTACATCAACGGAGCTGTAGTAGAGCATCTTTCAATCTTCAAATTTTTTGGTGTCCACATTGCCGATGATCTCACCAGGTCAATGAACTCCTCCATTCTGAACAAAAAGGCGCACCAATGCCTTTATTTCCTACGGAGCATCAAGAATACTCACCTCTGTCCCAGGATACTGATGGACCTTTTCCACTGTACCATTGAGAGCATACTCACCAACTGCTTCTAGGTGTAGTATGGCAATTGTCCCGTATCGTACCGCAAAGCACACCAGCGGGTGGTGAAAACTGCCCAGCGGATTACCGGCACCCAATTGCCCACCATTGAGAACATCTACCATAAACGCTGTCTGGGCAGGGCGAAAAGCATTATCAAGGATCCATTCACTCTAACTATGGACTTTTGATTCTCCTCCCATCCGGTAGGCGCTACAACAGCCTTCTCTCCCGCACCAGCAGGCACAGGAAGAGTTGTTCCCTGAGGCTGTTACCCTGCTGAACCTCACATCACAACGCTACGCAGTATTGCACCCATATTGTACTGTTTCAGTAATTTTACATTTGTGTGCTGCAACAGTTACTTTCGATTACCAGTTATTTTGCAAATAACACTATTCTTTTGCACTTCTGGTTAGATGCTCTTTGCATTTCATCGGCTTTTTATCTGTACTCGGCACAATGATCTAATCGAATCTAATCAAAGATAATGTGACGAACGCTCAGTTTATAAACACTGGACAGCAATTTTTTTTCGAAAAAGCGTTGCTGATTGCTTATCTAATGTTAATTTGAACGTGTATCTGTATTGTACTTAAGACAACTTCTGTATTTTGTTAAACTCTGTAATTCAGTCATGTGCTTTATGAGTTAATTTTCCCCCTGGTGAAAATTCCCAGAACGATGGGGGTGTTAGGAGTGATGAACAGACCTGATGGACAATGGGGTGAAAGGTTAACCACTCCCAACCCCACTCCTGAGAACCATGAGCTATTACTACTGTTATGCTGACCATGAGAAAGTGAGACGAAAAACAGGCAAGAACATTGGCGACAGAGGGGGAAATTGCTGATTAACTGTATTATGACTCCTTTTTGAATTATTTACTGTTTCGCTTCAAGGACAATAGTTTGCTCATAAACATTCCTCAGTGGACTGAAGGAGTGGCCTGATTTGATGGACACAGTCATTCAGGATTGACGGATAGCTGAGTCCCCGTTAGTAGGGAAAAAAATTACAGGTCTAGAGAGACACCCTCCAGACACGCCAGTGCACACTGATTGAGTGTTGGAACCCACGTGAAAGGTGGGGGCTTCGAAGACCGAACCAGGAGATCGGTCAGTAAAGTACACAGTGTTACAGCAGGGCCGGTGGGGACCTGTGTGTGTGTCCACACCTGCCAGAATGACGAGTCCACCACAGAAGAACGGTCTGGATGAAGACCAGAGGGGTCATAACTGAATAACCACAAAGATACAAAGATACGACGGATTAAGAAAGCAAAGGAAGGTTTGGCTGCTGTAGCTGTTACATCTCTCTCTCTCTCTCTCTCTCTCTCTCTCTCTCTCTCTCTCTCTCTCTCTCTCTCTCTCTCTCTCTCTCTCTCTCTCTCTCTCTCTCTCTCTCTCTCTCTCGCTCTCTCTCTCTCTCTCTCTCCCTCTCTCCCCAACGATTACAACTCAACAAGCATTACTACCTCAGCACTCATAAACTGACCTGAACTTTATGACAATTTATTTACATCTGGACATCGATGGAGCTTGTTTATTATTGTTTATTATTATTTTTCCTACACTTGTAGGTTCATTACTGCGACGTTGTGTTATATGTATATTTGCATTATTGATATGGTTTTGCTTATTTTTATCAATAAACCCGTTTAAATATAGTACCACCAGACTCCAACGGATTCTTCCTTCTCTGCTGGTTAGACACCCAGTTACGGGGTACGTAACAAATTTGGGCCTCGTCTCGAGAGATGATTATCAAATTAGGGGGCTAGTGAATCGGGATAAAAGTCCCTTATCTGATGTGGTTGTGAGATTAACCAGATGGGAAACAAGCAGATATGGACATTGTCAAAATTTTAAAAGACCCGACTGCCTGGGCATTAGGGGTTGCCAGGAAGGCTGAATTGGTGAATGTTGCGAAACGATTAGATCTCCCAGAGGTGAAATTGTCGATGAGAAAGGTGGATATACAGACAGAAATAGCTATGCATTATGTATCCAAGGGTGTGTTCACACCAGATGTATTAGACCTGTTAACTGAGAGGAAACCAGCCGAGGGTGAGGTTCAGTTAGAGATAGAAAAATTAAGGTTGGCTGAGAAGGAGAAGGAGAGACAGCATGAACTTCGGATAAGGCAACTGGAAGCAGATAAAGAAGCTGCAGGGCGAAGAGAGGACGCTGAGAGGCGAAGGGAGGAAGCTGAAAGGAGGAGAGAGGTGGAAGAAAGGAAAGCTGAAAGGCAGATGGAGGAAAGAGAGAAAGAGAGGCAGCATGCGCTGGAAAAAGAGAAGTTAAAGGTACAGTAGGGAAGAAACCGAGCGGCAGACCCAAATGACGGGTTCAAGATTGGTCAGGAGATCCAGTTGGTACCTCCATTCGAGGAGATGGATGTCGGTAAATTCTTCCTCCATTTTGAGAAAGCGGCTGTGAATCAGAACTGGCCTGAGAGAAAATGGGCTGTTCTGTTACAGAGCGTACTTAGGGGGAAGGCTCAGTAAGAGTATTCGGCATTGTCTATGGATAATTCTGGGGAATATGAGGAAGTAAAAAGGGCTGTACTGAGGAGTTACGATTTGGTGCCAGAGGCATGCCGGCAGAAGTTCCGGAACTTGAGAAAGCCGTGGAACCACACGTATTTAGAATTTGCCCGTGAGATGCAAATATATTGTGATAGTTGGTGCACCTCAAAAGGGGTTGATGAAGATTATGTTAATCTGTTACAATTAATACTAATGGAGCAATTTAAAAGGTGTATCCCTGAGAGTATGAAGACATACTTGGATGAAAAAGAGACAGAGAATCTGTCTGCGACTGCCAAGTTAGCAAACGAGTATGCTTTAACCCACAAGTCAAAGTTTTCCTCAAACAATAATTACCAGAGAAGCAGTAGGGACAGTAGAGAAAGCCCAACGGCTATGGTAGAGAATAAGCCGGGAGCTAGTGGGAAAGGTGAGGAGGAGGAAATGTAGGCTGGCAGGAAGTTTCCTAGCTTTACCTGTTATAATTGTGGGAAAGCTGGTCATACAACATCGAAGTGCTTTTCTCCGAAGAAGAAGACGGGAAAAGGGAAAATAGCAGTCCCTTCAGGTTGCATTGAGTTGGTCAGCAGATCGATGAGGAAGGCAAAGGTAGATAGAGCACAAGAGGGGCGTCAGAAGTTTATCCTTCTTTGAAAGAAGGAGAAACCCTAGTTCCAGTGCGGATCAGGAGAGATACTGTGGCTGGTCAGTCAGTGATTTAATGGACGGTGTTAGAGTTTGGTTCTGAGACCCAGACTGGGGAGGCTGTGTTGAGAGGGATCGGAAAAGTGGCCGAGGCCGTACCTTTGCACAGGATATTTCTGAAATGTGACCTGGTATCAGGACCAGTTGAAATAGGGGTGAGGTCGAAACTACCGATGGACGGCGTGGACGTCCTACTTGGTAACGTTCTGGCAGGTGGTGAATTGTGTTCAGCAGTGAAACTGACAAGTAAGCTTGTAAGCGCCGAGGACCTGCCCATAGATGCTAAGATTTATTCCGCATGCGCATTCACTCGCAGCATGTCTAGACAGGCGGCTGAGAAAGGAGACAGTTTAAGTAAGTCCAGTGTTGATTTGGCGGAGACGTTTTTACCGACCTGTACCAAGAGGGGTTGGAGGGTGGTAAAACGGAGGTTATGGAGGCACAGAGTAAAGATGAGAAACAGATATGGCAGTCAGAAGGTCCAGGGTTGGACACGGATGATCTGTCTGGCTTGACAGAGCAGTTTGCAGTTGAAGAATTTAAATGTGTTCCCGATAATGATGTAAGGGCTGTCCTAAATGGAAAGAATGCCGCTACCTTGAGAGAGTCTGCTGGGTGAGCAAGCGAGGTTGTTTTAACCCGCAAGGTTGAGTTTACTCCGGATGACAGTTGCCCAGAGATTAACTGGGAGGATCAGGGGAACTTAGAATTTCAAAAGGTATTGAAAGCCTAGGAGAGGCAGATGTCCCGTTTGCTTGTGTTCAGGTTGTTGAAGTACCCATGGATGCACAGGGTACTGAACCTTGTGTTGAAACACAGAAGGGGCCTAAGGGATCTGACTTAGTTGAAAAGGAATGCAGTTCTTTTGGGTCAGATGGACTTGGTTCAGTGAAGAAAGGGTTGACTTTGGTACAAGTGGAAAGTGAAAATTCTCAGTTGTTTGTGTTAGAAGGTGTGTTGAAAGTTAATGATGAGATGAAAGCTAGTGATCTGAATATTATTGAAGGAGAAGGGAAGGGTGTTGTTCCAAAATTCAATAAAGAAAATTTAAAGTCTGAATTGATGTCAGAAGTGTTGACAAAGGTGAAGGGACCATCAACTGAACAATGGCTTGAGAACAAGGTGCCTGTAAATCAATTACAGTTTGTTTGGAAATTTAAAGATAAACAACTTGCTAAAGTTATTCAAGTATGCGATTTGGAGAGCCAGAACGTGAAATGTTGTTTTGACCAAGAGGGATCATCTGCCGCTGTTAAACTGAAAACGAATAGAATGAAAGATCCTGAAGATAAAATTAATGACCTGCTTAAAATTAACGAATTCTGTGGAAGTTCAGCAAATGGGCTTAGTTTGGAAAACATTGGTGATAAGATAGCTCCTGTGAAAGGAGTCAGTAAAGGCATATTCCACACTGGTGACCAAGCTAACCATGTGAGAGTGAAGTGGAAAAGGGACAAAGGTTGGCCAAATGCCATTTTGAACAACAGGATCTGATTTTGAGTGAACTTGACAAAGCATGTGAAAAATAAAAGAACACCATGAAAGACTGACTGTTTGAATGTCAAGTTTGAAAAGTAAAATAGAGATTAGTATTTGCTCAAACTTTTGTAATGTACTATATTATAATCACTCATGCATTGGTTCACACTTTGTAATAGACACCAAAGCTAACAACACAACCCCTTTAGTAACATGAAAAATAAAAAAAAAGAATAGGTGGTTATTAAACTAGAGTCTGTTGTTACAGGAATTTTATATTAAAATACAACATGCTAATGGGAGTGATAATGTTATTGCTGATTGTTTATGTAGATGTTAATTTGAACGTGTATCTGTATTGTACTTAAGACAACTTCTGTATTTTGTTAAACTCTGTAATTCAGTAATGTGCTTTACGAGTTAATTTTCCCCCTGGTGAAAATTCCCAGAATGATGTGGGTGTTAGGAATGATGAACAGACCTGATGGACAATGGGGTGAAGGGTTAACCATTCCCAACCCCACTCCTGAGAACCACGAACTATTAATGCTGTTATGCTGACCATGATAAAGAGAGACGAAAAACAGCAAGAACTTCGGCAACAGAGGGGGAAATTGCTGATTAACTGTATTGTGACTCATTTTTGAATTTGTTTACTGTTTCGCTGCAAGGACAATAGTTTGCTCATAAACATTCCTCAGTGGACTGAAGGAGTGGCCTGATTTGATGGACACAGTCATTCAGGATTGTCGGATAGCTGAGTCCCCGTTAGTAGGGATAAAAAGACTGGTCGAGAGAGAACCGCTCCAGACACGCCAGTGGACACTGATTGAGTATTGGAACCCACAAGAAAGGTGGGGGCTTCGAAGACCGAATCAGGAGATCTGTCAGTAAAGCGCACAGTGTTCCAGCAGGGCCGGTGGGGACGTGTGTGTGTCCACTTATGCCAGAGTGACGGGTCCACCACAGAAGAACAGTCTGGGTGAAGACCAGAGTGGTCAAAACTGAATAACGACCAAGATACGATGGATTAAGAAAGCAAAGGAAGGTTTGGCTGCTGCGGCTATTACATCTTGCTCGCTCTCCCTCTCTCTCTCGCTCTCCAACGATTTCAACTCAACAAGCATAACTACCACAGCACTCATGAACTGAACTGAACTTTATGGCTATGATAATTTATTTACCCCTAGACATCGATAAAGCTTGTTTTATTATTATTATTATTATTATTATTATTATTATTATTATTATTATTATTATTATTATTATTATTATTATTATTATTATTATTATTATTATTATTATTATTATTATTATTATTATTCCTCCTACACTTTTAGGTTTATTACTGCTACGCTGTGTTATATGCACATTTGCGTTAATGATATGGTTTTGCTTATTTTTATTAATAAATCCCTTTATATATTGTACCACCAGACTCCAACGGATTCTTCTTTCTCTGCTTGTTAGACACCCAGTTACGGGGTACGTAACAACTTAAACGTAACCTAATAAAAGTCAGATAAGCTCAACAAATACAAAACACCTGCATTGTCTCGGGGAATTAATTAGAAATTTATATGGAGTAATTTAAGGTGCGGGGTTATATGGGATGCAGGGTTTGAGGGTCGGCACAACATTGTGGGCCGAAGCGCCTGTAATGTGCTGTACCATTCTATGTTCTATGTTCTATGTACTAAACATTCAAGGGAAATTGCAAATGAAATGTAAACTACTGAAGTTCTAACAATAACAAATGAAAACGAGAAGCGCAATAATAAAGTTAATTATAATCAGTAAAACGAAGAGAATAAAAAAGCAACAGTAACGGAAAAAATGGGGTCGGCATTATGCTCGAGCGATTGGAACAGAGGTGAGATGTGACACCTTGAAAACAGAGACTGGGCGACTAGAAGGCCCAGAGAGTGGACGAGAGGAAACAGAGGGGACTACGGTAGTAATATGAATTTATAAAATAAATGTGCATCAGTTTCAATTTCCAGTGTGCGTGTGTGTATGCATGTGTGTACGTATGTGTGTGTGTGTGTATGTGTGTGTGTGTGAGAGAGAGAGAGAGAGAGAGAGAGAGTTTGTGTGTGTGTGTGTGTGTGTGTGAGAGAGAGAGAGAGAGAGAGAGAGAGAGAGAGAGAGAGAGTGTGTGTGTTGGTGTGTATCTGATTTGTTGCTTTTCTTCTTTGACTGATGTTTCTCGTTTTGATTTCCTGAAGATATTGGACATGGTCTTTTGGACAGCAAGAAATAACTGAACGGTGAGATCGACTGTAATAAATTAGCTGCAACTTTGATACGCTAAGCGATATGTAATATTTTTTACAACGTCGTAAAAAAAGAAAATGAAAACATTTTTAAAGAAGGAGTAGGAAGCGTTTGAATAGATTTAGTAAAAATACGAACGTAATTGATGGAAACAACCGAAAAAATACCATATAAAACATGGAATGCCTTTTATTTGAACATATAAAAAATAGCAGGGATTCTTAATAATAATAATAATAATAATAATAATAATAATGATGATAATAATAATAATAATAATAATAATAATAATAATAATAATAATAAGAAGAAGAAGAAGAAGAAGAAGAAGAAGAAGAAGAAGAAGAAGAAGAAGAAGAAGAAGAAGAAGAAGAAGAAGAAGAAGGAATACTAATAATAAAAATAAAATTACAGGGAGGTTTTCCAATGGGATGCAGCTAGAAAGACAGTAAAATTTCTGACACTGGATAGCAGCGGGACGGGAACGCAAAGAGATGAATTATACCATCGACCTTCTTCATAGTCCAAAGGGATAATTAATTTGACGAGTTTCATGCTTAGGATAATAGGAAATTGATGATATTCTACGACCCTTGTAATCAAAAAAGATAAATCCCTTTATTTAGAATAGGTTAAAGTGAATGGGATAACGTAAGTGCAGCGGCGCCATTGCAGATTTCGTAACTCGAAATCATGATACAGCATCATCTCTACTGTGACATGAACCTAAATCTATCATTAGGGTAAAATGGAGGGATCGTTGTCAAAGCCAGAGGGAGTCCAACAATTTTAGCCAGTATATGAAAAGATTAACCACCTGAGAATGTTGTCTGCTCCTGAATATTGTGATTAAAAGGGAAAAAAGGACGTCCTTTTCGATTTTGATACCATGATTGATTTTACCAGTGTGCACAATTGGTTTTATTTTCTGATGTTATCTGCGGAATCAGCATTCCAAACGGACGCATTCATTTTCCTCCGCAAAACTTGACAGTTTCGAGAAAATAAAAAAAAAAATGAGCAATAGGCATAATTTGACGATCAAAATAAAATTTACATGATAAGAGACGATGTCCAGGAGGACCAGAGAAATTTGTGGCGAAGGATGGGGAGTTCACAAGAAGGAAATGCCAGAAAATACTACTGTAATATAATGCTGGCCAACAGGCCATTGTAGATATTATTTTATTTACTATACAATCTGTACACACAATATATATTCATTGGGATATATTGCGTCGAAGTTTGCCAATGATGCACGAAATGGATATAGTCCTACGGTCCAGAGATGCTTATGGTAGACGACTACTAATGCTGGGATTTGACTTAGAAGGTCAACGTTGCTCAGTATCTTGAAGTCTTTCCAGGGTGTGGTTAATTCACCGATACCACATCAATCTACATTTCATTCACCTGCGTATTGAGATCTTCTAAATCCTGCTATCATGTAGTACCTCCAGTCGGCCCTCGATGGAAGCCCAGAGAAGAGGACGTGTACATTGAAGTCCCCTCTCGCTGATGTAGTTACCAGAACAACAAAAGGCGCCGAGGAAATTCCACATTTTAGAAGTTATACGTGGGAACTCACCCGTCACAACTGATATTTAGAGAAATGTATTCAGATCTATTTTTGCATTTTATCTCGAAAAAAATATGAACACAACAATATGATCGCTTTTTCGCCACCAAACCCAGTCTTCTCATTGAGAGGTCTGCGTAGAGAAGGCTTTACAGCCACCCCTGTTATGTATCAAATGAATTCTACACGTGAAATGCACAGGAGGATTTTGTAAACACAGAATCGCTGAGCAAGCCCGCCATTTTTACGTGTCGGCTACTAAACCCGTCTTATCTACCTCCCGGAATTGATGGATGATGACTAGATTGAATCAATGCTAAGGTTCAGAGGATCAATAATTTTCAGCTGACGGTGTGACTTCACATACATTGGATTCGCCCGTTCTTCCATTCCCAAACTTAGGAAATTCATTGCACATGTCAACTACGTCAATGTCCCTCGCGAATTAATCACAACTATGAGGCCATATATTATTCTCGTGAAATCTTCAATCAAAAACAGATTGCACCCTCATCAATTACTCTCAATGAATGGCGAGTCGTAACAACATTATTGCAAACATTCTCTGCACTCTTTCCAACTTAATGATATCTTGCATTCAGCAAGTTGCCGATAGCTGAGCATTGTATTAGAAATGCGGACTCAGAACCGTCTGGTACAGCAGGTGAATGACTGACTAATATTTATATCCGATTCACTGAGTGATAAATACCAGCGGGACGCTGTCGTTAGGGACAAACGACATATTCACCGACTTTCTACCCATAACTCTGCTTTCACGAGCTCTCCCTCGGAACCACGGTCTCTCCTCTTTACATCTGCAACTTACTTTTAACGTGGATACTCCTACCTTGATTTCACTTTCAAAACACAACAACTCGCACTTAAATAAATTAAAATCCATTTGTGATTTCACGGCCCACATACTCAACTGATCATTATAACCTCTGTAAACCCTCATGTCAGATTTTATGCCGGCTGTACCACCTCGGTAAGGAATATTGTCCAAGACAGTGATCATGCCTTTCCACATCCTCATTCAACACTTTGAATGAAAGAAAATGAGCGATACGCCTAACACCGAGTACTGGGTAACACCATTGCCATCGAGACTTCTGACCGAAAAACAACACTTCGTCATTGCCGTCTGCTGCTCTCATCACCTGAATGGGTATCCAATTAGCCAGCTCTCTCTGAAATCAATGTGATCTCAATTTCCATTGTAGCGTCCAGGGTGTTGGCTGATTTATTATCTCTAAGACACAGCCGCCTGGCCGGAATTTGTTATGTTTTCACTTGTGCGACATAACATTGAGAGTGACAGAGAGACAGAGAGACAGAGAGAGAAAGAGAAGGGGAGGGGGAGCTGGGGTAGGTGGGAGCGACAGACAGACAGAGGGACAAAGGGGTACACACACACACACATACACACACACACACACACACACACACACACACACACACACACAGAAAAAAAAAGAGCGGCGAGAGTGTTTGGCGGATCGGGATTAAAGGGGAAACCAGGAAATATTTGTCGATCGACACCTGCGAAAACACAGTCATTCTGCGAAATAACTAGTCGTTTTGTCCCACCCTGATCTCATCGAACTGCGAGTCGTAACGACGAACTGTAACCATTCTCCGCGCTCTTTCCAACCTAATCATATCTGACATTCAGCAAGTTGCCGATACATTGTTTTACAAATCCGGACTCAGAACCGTCTGATAAAAAGGACAATGACCTCCTAACAGTTATATCCGGTTCACTGACTGTCAAATCCCAGCTTCCCCACCGACATATTCACCGGATCTCTAGCTATGACTATTTTCAGGGCTTTACTTTGCTACCATGGTCCCTCTTTTCTACATCTCCTGCCGTTAAATAGGAAATTCCTATCTTGACTTCGCTTTAAAAAAAAACAACCTACACTTATCTTCATTAAACTGCACTTATCATTCCTCGGCCCACATACTAACTGTTCTCTCTCCCCTCTGTAAGCACTCATATCGGATTTTATGCCAGCGGTCTCGTCTATCTAAGGAATATTTCTAAGTTTACTGATCTTGCCATTTTACATTCTCATCCAATACTTTGAATGAATGACAATTATCAATATATCTAACATCGAGTTCAGGGTAACGTAACTGAACTAGGGCCTTCTGACTGAAAAATAACATTTTGTCATTGTCGTTTGCTGCTACCACAATCTGAATGGGCATCTCATTAGCCAGCTCTCTCAAAATTAAATGCAGTCTCTTTTTCCATTGCAGCGTCCAGGCTGTAGGCTGATTGTCTGTACAGCACACTCGCCTGGTCGACATTTGCTCTTTTGTACTTAGTGCAGCAAAATGTTGCGAGAGAGTGAGAGAGAGAGAGAGAGAGAGAGAGAGAGAGAGAGAGAGAGAGAGAGAGAGAGAGAGAGAGAGAGATGGAGAGACAGACAGACACAGAGAGAGCAACAGGGAGAAAAGAAGAGAAGGTGGAATGGAGAAAGGAAGGGATACATTCACAAGAAAAGAGAGACGAGAAATTAGAAAAAGAGTGGTGAGAATGATTGTGGGATGGGGGAGCGGCAGGAGAAACCAGGGAATAATGGTGTAACGCTTAGGGATATCGGCTTATCTAGGGGAAAATACGTTCACCCGCCAAACCATGTCTCCCGTTTGTATAGATGCTGTGTAATCCACACTGGCACAAACTCGCAAATACAATGTCAGATGGCATAAAATGTACGTTTTAAAGATTACACTTTATAAATCTTACTTGGACTAGGTAATTAATAGCGATACAATATTAAAAGAAAGAAAAAGGTGCCAAAATTACCCGAGTTCAATCAGTTCGTCAACAAAAGTTGGAGCTCAATTATCGAAGTATTCTGTCCACCAATCGGTCTCCTCTGACCTCCTTGACCCGCCGCCTGGGACCAGCCTCGGTGGTCGAGAGCGCGTCCAGCACGTCCGAACTCGTCGGTTATCCTTCCGAAAAGCTCGCGCACTGACACGGGTTCCCACAATGCTGATGGAATAGCATCGCTTCCATTGTTTAGCTCCTCCGTTATCAATAATTATAATCCGATCATTACAACTAAACAGAGCATTACCTCATTAGTTACATACAAAGAAGCTGTTTAATTACAACACTAAAGACAAGGCATTATATATATATATGTAGTTAACAGTTAATATTGCAGTTAATAATCTGAGAACCCTTCATTCTCCCCCCACCGAATTAAGTCATGACCTTATGACTTTCAGATAATTCGCTAACTCTTCCTGCAGAACACACAGCCCAATCCAAGTGCAGAAAACAGTGGCATAACTCCCCAAAACAGTGGATATAACTCCCTGTTCCCCAGGTGCCACATAGGCCAACCTGTCTGTGGGACGCTTACTTGTCTGAGACCTGCACACTCCCTGTTCCAACTCCTCCACCTCGGACAATTCGGGAGACTCATGGGAACTATGAGGCGAACCCTCCCGCGAGCGGTCACACAAACCCCTCAACACCTCGGAACCGTGATCTCTCGCTCGGGTCCCAGATCCTCCTCTGCAGCATTCTGTGGTACCTCTAACTTCTCATCACTAGCCTCCCTTTCCCCGACTAATCCAATGGGCCAGAGGTCTCTTTCTCCATTACGGGGACGTCAGCGAACGGCATCAGGTTCCAAGAGTCCGGGTCACGATCCCCCGAGTCGGTATCGCTCACAGGGACTTGGCCCGGACCCGACTCTCCCGGGATGGGCTCTTACTCCACCCCACGTGGAGGCAAAGTCCTGGTCCTAGGCGCAGCCGGCACCACGGGCTCCCGCTCTACCGGTACATCTCGCCCCAGGGGCAAAAGATGATTTCCACGGAGTATCTTGACGGGATCCTTCCGTTAGATTTGGCGTCTGACACTCTACTACATCGGGCGTGTCCGCCCAGCGATCAGCCAGCTTGTGTTTCCCCGGTAGTCCCAAATTCTTTATGAGGACTCGATCCCCCGGCTGGAGTTGGGAGAACTTCATGTTCAGTTCATACCTCTTCTTATTTCTCCAATTCTGCTTAGCGGCCGCCTCCCTAGCCAACGCATAAGCTCACTCTAGTTCTTTCTTCATATCAGTCACAAACTTCAAGTAAGGCTTCGGTGATACTTCACCCGCATCCACCCCGAAACAAAGGTCAATGGGTAACCTTGCCTCCCTCCCAAATATCAAACAATAGGGCAAGTATCCAGTGGCTTCATTACCAGTACAGTTGTAACAGTGAACCAGACGTCCAATATGTTGACTCCATCGTCTCTTTTTGCTGATCTCCAGAGTTCCGAGCATGTCTAACGGTGTCCGATTAAACCACTATCGCCCTGTGGATGACTGGGCGTAGTCCTCGATTTCTCAATCCCCAACATACCCAGTCGCACGTAGATGAGCTTACTCTCTAAGTCTCGTCCCTGGTCACTATGTACCGCCGGGGAAGGCCATAAGGCACACGATACTTCGCCCTTAGCACTTTCGCCGCCGTAGTCGCCTCTGGTTCTTGGTAGGGAACGCTTCAGCAGAGTTGATGTAATGGTCTGTGATGACTAAGACATTCCCCGTGTTGCTGGTATCGGGTTCTATGGCCAAGAAATCCATACACACCAGGTCTAAAGGCCCCTCACTTTGCAAGTGTGACAATGGAGCAGCCTGCACGGGCAGCTCCTTCCGGCGTATGCAGCGAAAGCACGACTTGCAATACTCTTCAATCTCTGACTTCATTCAGAGCCTGTTAAACCTGTATTTGAGCAGTCCGGAGGTCTTCTATACCCCCAAATGTCCAGAATCATCGTGCAGGGACTTTAACACAGTCTTCCGTTACTTCTCTGGCAGGACCCGCTGCCAACGCTGAGCTCTGTCCGGGGGTGACGTTATCCGATATAAAACTCGTTTTTTCAACTTCAACCGAGGCCATTTCTTCAATAACGGATGCACTGAAGCGTGTTTCATCTTCTCCGCCAACGCCACACCTCCCTTTCCCACCGCGTACCAAACAGCCCGGGTCATCTCGCTGAGCAGCTGCAACATCCCCCGGACTCAGTTCCGGCAACTGCTTAGTCTTCAGTGCAGTCGAGGCAGAGTAAACTGGGGGTAGGGCGTCATCAGAAGCCCCCAATGAGTTCACTGCTCGCTCAGGACTCTCCTTTTCCTCTCCCTTCACGGTGATTGCAAACTGACACATAGCTTTCACCCCAGAGGCAGGAACACTCTCCTACTCCTCGTCTCTCTCCTGTTCCTCATGCTCCCGTCGTGATAAAGCATCCCGATCGACATTCTTACTCCCCGGCCGGTAGTTCAGGCTGAAATCAAATACGGACAAAGCTGCCAACCAGCAATGGCTTGTAACATCCGGTTTAGCCAAAGTCAGGATATAAGTAAGTGGGTTGTTGTCTTTTCTTACTTCAAATTTGGCTCTGTAGAAATATTCATCCAGTTTATCCAGCACTGCCCACTTCAACGCCAGGAACACCAACTTATGGTTGGGATATTTTCTTTCGGAGGGAGACAAACTCCGGCTGACAAACGCATCAGGTTTCAACCTAGTGCCCTGATCTTGATACAAGACGGCCTTTAATCCCGCTCTGCTGGCATTGACGTGCAGTACATAGGGTAATCGGGGGTTCGCAAAAGCCAGCACCGGTGCCTGGGTCAGAATCTCTTTCAGCGATTTAGAAGCTTTCTCAGATTTTGCATCCCACCTCTGTCTGAAGGGCTCCAACGAGTTGAAACATTCTCTAACCTCCCGTCCCCCTTTTCCTCTCTTCCCCAAGGGAGGGTAACCACGCAGAAGTTGGGTCAGGGGGTGACTCACTTCGGCGTCGCCCTTCACGAATCTCTGATAATAACCACAGAAACCCAAGAACGAACGCAGAGCGCTCACCGTCCGGGGCCTCTGCCAAGTGTTCTATCTTAACCGGGTCTGTAGCTACTCCATGCTGCGAGGTTATGTGTCCAACATAGCTAACAGACGTCTTGGAGAACTGGCACTTGTTCAGGGAGAGTTTTAATTCTTCAGTCGATTTAGCACCTTCAGTAGCCTCGCTTAGTGTTCTTCCAAGGTGGCCCCAAACTCTACCAAATCATCCAAATACACCAACAGTTATAGCAAATTCATATCCCTCTCCATTTTTTCCGTGACTCTCTGGAAGTTAGCAGGGGCTCCCGATCTGCCCTGGGCATCCTTTCGAACTGGAAAAAAAAACATAAGGCACATAAATGCCGTCTTTTCTTTGTCGGCTTCACTGATCAGAATCTGGTAATATCCACCCCTCAAGCCCTGCACACTAAACCGCTTCACCCCGCTCACACAGGTCAACGCATCTTCGACCCTCGGGACCGATTACTGGACAGGGACAGTGGGACGGTTCAAGATCGTATAGACCATACATATGCGTAACTTACCGTTCTTCCGGGCCACTACAATTGGGGACGCATAGAGGCTTCGGGACTCAGTGAAGATTCCAGCTTCCTTCAACTTACACAAGTACACATCTTCCCCATCTGCAGGGGCGACCTCTGTCTGAACTGGGTGTTCTCAGTCACTCGGATGGTATGGGAGTGCTCTGGGAACAACTCACATCAAACTCACCAAGAGAAAAAGCATCTTCCAGCATCAGCATCTTCTCCACCAGCCTGCGTCCCATTCCGGCGGCACTGGAGAGACCCCAAAGTTAAAGGCCTCAGCGTCCAGCTTTCCCTTGTTTTCTAATCCTTCCCCTGTCGTGGGCCTCACAGGGCTGCTAGACATTACGGTCACCGGGAACAAATGCGCCATCGGCATCCCTCTCTTAAAGGTGATTTCTCTCTTCGTAGTGTTCCTGACACTCACGGCTATCCACCTCACATGTACCAGCGAGGGCCTCTGCATTTCGGGCCTCACCATTACCCCCGCCGGAAATCGTGTCTCCTCCTCGAGGTTTTCCGGGACGTCCACAAAAGGGCCTCGGCATGAGGCTCTCCCGGAAATCTAGGGGATCCCCAGGGAACTCTTGCTACTTCCCCGGGCCTTATTATCATAGGCTTCGACTGGGTGCACCACACAGTCCCTCGTTTAAATTCAGTCTCCGGCCCAGGGCGGTGCCGCACTTCCTCAAAAGCAGTATGAAACGTTGGGAGCATGGCCCCGGGTCCCTAACCAATTCTCACTCATCCACTCCTGGCAGGCCCATGTGACTCTCCGCACCACAGGAGTGATTGTCCCCACCAGAACGGAAGCACCCCCCGTCTCAACTAGGTCCAGAAAAACAAGCGCCAACCTCTCCAGAACTTCAGACACTCCAACATCGGCTTCTGTAAACCCCAGTTTCATCGACAAGTACCCGTCATACGGAAGATCCCTCGCACTGACGCCCCAAATCTCTGGTGCACGGAATGGGGTCAATAGCAAATGTCTTAAGTACTGATTGTAAAACGAACGGTATAGTAATGTGACCTGCGACCCGGTGTCAAGTATGGCTTTAACAGAGCGTATCCGTAGTAACATGCTATAGAGGGATCCCACTAATACTTCCGGAATGAAGTCTTTTGATTTCGATGTTTCCCTGGTACATTGCTGGGAACGTGTTCTCTTCGAGATAGCAGGCCTTTCCCTCACTGGGACCCCTCTAAGTGTCCCGACACCTCTCCCTTCTTGCATACCAGGGGCTCGTCCTCCCAGAAGCTTCCGGCTGTTCACATTCCCGCCGGAAGTGACCCACCTCCTCGCAGTTATAGCAGATCCCCTGCCTCTCACAGTTGCTCCAGAAGTGTCCCCTTTTCCCACAGTTACCAGCAACCAGCCGCCCCTCTTCTCACAGACCTCCCGTCACTCGCAACATCCTGCGCTGGCCATCCTCTGGCGGGCGAAGCCCTCCCTAACGATCCTTCAGCGCTCAGCTCGATCTTTATCAGTTGTCGCTTGGAGCTGGCTCCTCCCTCCTCCCTACCAAGAGCTACAACTGAGGATCTCATCCTGCTGACAGAGTCCTCCCGCGGCCTCAACGCGCGCTCATCCCCCCTCACCTCTCTGATCAGTTAAACTAATGTCGGAGAAGGGCGCGTTTTAAAAGACTGCCGGAGACTCCAAGCAATCTTGTCTTCGGCCTGGGCACCCCAAAATACCTGATCCATCGTTATCTGACTCACCTGTTCAGCCCGACTGACCACCGGCGCTGCAATCCATTAAGCTGTCTCTCTAGCCGAAAAATATACGCAAATTGTATATCACCCTCCTCCTGATACATGTTTTAAAACACCACGAGGAGCTCCCGGTTGCTCCCAGTCAACCCAAAAGCACTTTTTAAAGCTTCCATATAGTCCCTCAGTGTGGCCAAAGGCTAGTTAACCTTCACACTTCGCACTACCTTAGCCGCCTCTCCCCGCAAACTTTCAACTAATCTCTCGCTTTTCCTAATCCGAGCAGGGTCACTCACACAAAAACTGTAAAGTTTTCTCCTCTGGTTCTAACCCTGAGAAAACTCTTATCTTCTGATGGGGCCCCTCTGCCCTTCTCGCGAAGGAGATAAGCGCAGAGGCCGACTAAGAACTCTCACCTTTCTCTGTGTAACGGGAACTGACCATTTTTTTCCAAATCTGACCACACTTTCCTTTCATCATCCTGCACCGAAAGAATCCGTTCCCTAAGATCTCCTCCACCCTCTGAAGCCAGCTCCGCTCGCTGAGCTTTGGCCCCTCCCTCCCCGATACTCTGCAGGCGCCACGGCTCCGCCTTTCTGGGGACGCCATTCTCCTCTGGCAGCTCGGCCACTGTTATGTCTTCACTTGTCTGCACAAACACTATGTTTTTTACCTGCCTCAAAGTTGCGTGATAGAATTTCCACTTTACTAAAAGTTTTAACCGCACTCAAACCTCGGAATAACACTTCTCCCGTACGCTAGTCTCCACCCCTCAACACGCTCTCATTGCCCTCTGCCACCTTCGCAGCCGCACACCATTCGCGAAAATCAGCAACCGCCATCCCAAATGTATTTTATTTAAGCAGAGAAATCACCAGCATCCACAAATTCAAACCCAGGACGAGCACCCCAGAAATCTAACGCCCAAACTATCGTCTTATGTATGTCTGGGGGAAAATCCACTCACCCGTCAAACCGTGATTCCTGTTTGCGTGGAATGCACACTGCTACAATCTAGCTCTCACAATATCAGACCGCACACCATGTACGTTTACAGAGTACACTTTATAAATCTTATTAGAGCCAGGTAATTAATAGCGATACAATATAAAAAGAAAAGAAAATAAAAGGCTCCTAAACTCATCAGAGTTCAACCTCTTCGTGCACAACCGTTGGAGCTCAATTTTCGAAACCTTCGGTCCACCATTCGCTCTTATCGGACCTCCTTGACTCGCCACATGGGACCAAACTTGGTGGTCGACCAAAGAGCGTCCAGCACGTCCTTCCTCTTTGGTTCTCCTCACGAAAAATCCGCGCGCTCACTGCATGCTCCCACGCATACAGCAGGAACAACATTGTTACCATTGGTTAGTTGCTCCGTTATCAATAATTACAACACAAACATTTCAACTAAACAGAACATTACTCATCAACTAACCACAAAGAATTCATATCTTTATAACTCTACAGAGAAGCCGTTTTATATATGCAGTTAACAGTTAACATACAGTAAATAATCTGAGAACCGTACATCAGCAATTTATTTGTTGCAAGAGAGCGGGCATTGACAAATAAATACATAACCAATATGTTCTGATATAAAGCGACAGTGTGATCACTGATTGCAAGGCATTTTCACTAACAGTGTGATAGTGCTGAAGAGCATTTTTATAAAGAGGAATATTGATATGGTTTAACGGTCATACATATCGTTTTCTCTTGTCCATCATGAGGTTGGACAAACAGTGAATGTACAAGAATACTTAGAGATGGTTCTGAATAAGCAGTGTTATTCACTGTGTGAGAGACCCTGGGACTGAATGAGATGTGATAATAATGAGATGTGATAATTGCAGAATTGAGGGAACTGGACAAGCAGTGACATTACCAATGTGTTCGGTGGCGTGTTAGAATAAGTATTGATAAGCCCAGTGTGGCCAGTGATGTTCCTGTAGAGCTGTGACAGTCCTGTTCATTGCAATAATGGATCCCTTGGAAGGAGGGAAATATCCCAGTGGTCTCCTCATAGTCCAGAGAGGGATTCAAATTATCTGTCTTGTAAATGTAATCCTTCTCAATCTATTTATCTATGTATATATTTATATGCGCCTGTTGGCGATAAACTGAAAATTCCATTCTTTGAAATAGCTGTGATGACAATTTCTATGGATTATGCAGAATTACAACTAGAAAACTGGTGTATACTTGAAATGAGTGTGAACATCATGCAAGGTAAAAACCTCGAAGAATACCCCAGCTAATTTGTTTGCTCTTTTATTTCTAAATCGTATTTGATTATTGTTTAGCGGTGTTGATTGTCCGTCGTTTCATACGATGGCGTAACCTGTGAAGGGAGAATATCATAGTGAAAAAGCCGTTGCACTGGAGCAGTTCCAGTCTCTCGACCTCAGAAGTCTTGGTCCAATAGCAGGAGAGAATCTCAAGATTTGATATTTCATCGGCTGCAGTGAATCGCCATGACGCCTTGGTTTGCCCTTCGTTCTCCATGAAGCGTTGTTGCACCGCCTTCTTGGATGTTGGATCTTGTAGTTGATCTCATCCGCCAAGTCCGGAAACTGGCTTCACATGCTGGGGTATGCAAATCCTTAACTCACGAGGGTTCAAGTTTCCCGGATACCCTCAACTGGTTCAGCCCACCTGTCGAAGCCCCGTGCCACGGTTTGCCACTGTCGGATGCAAACACATACTTGGAGCCACTGGGAAGAGCAGAGTGTCAGGAGGGGACTAAAAGTGGACGGGCTGCCTATGGGTAGATTACGGCAAGTCCGCCACGAGAGGTGAAAATAAGTAACTGTTTATAGCCTTTTAAAATGAATGACGTTAGCGATTATGTTTTGGCACGAAACTTGAGCTGCTGATTTGAGAAATATAAATTACGAGTAATTTTCATTGCATGTACAACGTGCACTAAATAAGTATCAAATCTGATCTTTGGTAGAGTACAATGGCTGTCTGTTAACGACGGGGAGTTTTTTTTAAGTGGGTATAATGAAGTAAACGTATAGGTGTTCCTGAAGATGGAAGACCATCGTTTCACTGAGCCGTTAGTAATTCAATGTTGGTTGCAGTTGATGATATTTAGCATAATAAGTACTTCCGATATTTATTTGACCAGCACAAAACAAATTTTTGAGGATGACAATTACAGTAGTTGCTTTCAACAGAGAGACACCATCTGGAATTTC
Organism: Hypanus sabinus; assembly: GCF_030144855.1. Taxonomy (NCBI): domain Eukaryota; kingdom Metazoa; phylum Chordata; class Chondrichthyes; order Myliobatiformes; family Dasyatidae; genus Hypanus; species Hypanus sabinus. The sequence goes on along the minus strand of NC_082706.1, from coordinate 59,385,502 downwards.
ATGGTAGAGTTGGCAGAACAGCACTTACTAGTACGTAAATACACCGTCGGCTCATGTCATTAGATACCTCCCATTGAAGATCCTGGAAAAACATCCTACCACGCTTGAAATTTGGTGCCGTTTACGACATTCTCAATTACTTCAGATAGTCATCATCATTATTTTGCAGGTTTCAAGCTCAACGACATTATCACCCTGAAACGGGTGAGTATTTCTCGATATCTATATCTCAGTTTCTGGAGAATTTACCCTTACCTTCTTACAGCGTCATAGAAACATAGAAAACCCACAGCACAATTCATGCGCTTCGTCCCACAAAGCTCTGCCGAAAATGTTCTGACCTTGGAAATTACCGGGTCCTACATATAGCCCTCTATTTTTCCAAACCCCATGTTCCTATCCAGCAGTCTCTAAAAATATGCTATCGTACCCGCCTCTACCACCGTCGTCGGCAGTCTATTCCACGCACTCAGCACTCTTTTGCGTACAAAAATTACCCTTGACATCTCCTCTGTACCTACTTCCAAGCACATTAAACTGTGCCATCTCGTGCTAGCCATTTCAGACCTATTAAAAAAACCTCTGACTTTCCACACGATCAAAACTTCTCATCATTTTATACACCTCTATCAGATCACCTCTTATCCTCTGTCACTCCACGGAAAAAAGGCCGAGTTCACTCAACCTATTCTCATTAGGCATGCTCCCTAATCCAGGCAACATCCTTGTAAATATTCTCTGTATCTTTTCTATGATTTCCACATCCTTCCTATAGCTGGTGAAAAAAAAAACGATCATTCTGTTGTTACCTAACACAACTCTAGCAATCCTCATCCGTAACATCCTCCATCTTCAACGGGATCTTACGACGATACAATTCTCTACACAGCCCCAAGTACCATCTGCGGTTTCCGCAGGTATCAGAAGGAAATATCATTAAAGGGTGAGCTTGAAACCACCCTCTGCTCTGCACATACTTAGATTGGTGACAAAGTGGAAAATCAGAAGACGCTGAATGGGAAATGCGACAGAGATAGTCATGAAGTCATAGATTATTAATACAGGGAAATTCCGTCCATCTAGGTCATACCTCCGTGAGTTTCCGCCTCGCCCCGTTTATCTGTATCCTCCGTCCCTCTCTCATCCACGCACCTACACAACCTTCACTGAAATGATACAACTGAATCCGCAACTACCAGTTACGCTTGTAGTTCCTTCCACAACGCTCGACCCTCTGAGTGAATAACTTCTACTACAAACACTTCTTGCTTATTTCAACTTTCTCCCCGAGACGATGAACTCTAGTTGTCGAATCACTCAAAGGATAGAACGTAGAACATCGAAAGCATACTAGAGGCTCTTCGGTCCACAATTCTGTGCCGAATATGCAACCTACTACAGAAGCTCCCTAACCTATCCCGAGCACATAGCCCTTTGTTTTTCTAAGCCCTGTGTACCTGTCTAAAAGGCTCTTAAAAGAAACCATTGTATCCGCTTTCACCAGCGCCGCCGGCAGTGTATTCCATGCACTCACGGCTCTCTGTGTAAAAAACTTAACCTCTGTACCTATTTCAAAGCACTTTATAACTATGCCCCTTTGTGCTAGCCACTTGAGGGGAAAAAAACTCTGACTATGCACGCGATCTTATACACCTCTATCAGATCACCTCTCATCCGTTCCTACAAGGAGAAAAGACAAATACACTCAAGCTGTTCTTCTAAGGTTCGACTTCCAAACCAGGAAACACACTTGTAAATCTCCTCTGCACTCCCTCTCCAGTATCAATGTACCCTCTCTATAGTGTCTATAGTATAAACCCGGGATATGGAAAACCTGCGTGCATTCACCCTGTTCATTGCCTCAACTCTTCCTTTCAAATTTTCGCCTCGCTCTTTGAAGCTTACTGATATTTCACAACTGTAACTAGGTGGTCAGAACAGCCCACAATATTCTATCTACGGCCTTATCAACGTGTTGTACAGGTTCAACATAACGTCCCAACTCGTGTACTCAGTGATATGACTGTGAAGGCCACTGTGATCAGAGCTCAATACAAGCCGATCTACCCGTGAGGCCGCTTACCTTGAATTATCGATATGTATCGGCAGGTCTCTTTTTAAACACTGCACACTAAAGTCCCCATATTCAATAAGTGCGTCAAAACCTGTCGTATCTTTCCTCATAACATAGACGATCTCTCACTTGTTTGTGTCAAATGCCATCTGTCATTTTTCAGGTCATTTCCTAGCCAGTCGAAGTCAAGCTAAATTCTTGGATGAATTTACTGGCTGGAACAACGCCTTCAACTTTGCAGTCGTCCGCAATTCCTCTGATTCAGTTTTCTACATCGACAACTGTGTCATTAACATACATGATAATAAAAATAAAACAATGTGTCTAACAGTTATCCCTGCAATACACTTGTCAGAGTCAAAGAACCAACTATCCGCACTCTGCTAATCGAGAAAAGATGCTAATCAATCCATCCACAAGCCACATCTGAATTTGTGAGGTCGGTTAAATACTTATTATCAAAGGTCCCTGGAATATTACTCTCTATCTCTTTCATATGCTTCGAAGAACATACGTACAACGTGTTTTATTGTGATACATGTCATCAGTGTTACTGTGACTTTCGTCATTCAAATGACTGGAAATTGCTAAAACAAGCTACAGAAAAAATGATCCTAACTTCTCTTCCACACATTGTACCCTATTTTACCTGCCGAGCTGATGTCCCGCCCTCAATGTCAGAAGCCAATGTGCTCCGCTGAGAGGGACAAAATAAATCTGTTTGAAGTTTATTTTCTATGCTGATTGTTCAGGATGCCTGTCCACGTTAGAAACAACACTGATCAGAAAATGCCCCCTTTCAGCAGGTGACGTTAGATCTCTTGGAAAATATATTGGTAACGCTCGTATTATCTTTTGTTTAAAAGTTAATAACGTGACATCCATTGGGGATACGAATTCATGGCACAGTTACAGAGTGAGGGAACAGTTTAATGTAATTGCTTGTGTAGCTGGTTGTCCCTCACGCGACAGATGTCATAACCACACAAAGTGTCTCAGTGGAATTACTCTGAATTTCATATAACACTCTACCACCAGTGCATATGAGCAGTTGGAAGGTTCCGTGCAACTGAAAGCTGCCTCTGACGGAACATGGGATATCCACTGATTTACTACATCGTAGGCGTTTTCTATCCTGCAATTGTAGCGATCGGTATCCCTGGTAAGGTACTGGATCTGGTCACTTTATATATGGTGCCGTCGTCATCTTGCTTTCGTTCAATTGCACTGTTTGTACTTTTACTGAGCACAGATGCTACCTTCGTCTGAAATGTATTTCCAGAATTGAGGATTCAAGAATCTGTTAGTTTTGTTATTCAGCTTCCATATTGTTTCTATGTCATGTTCTTTTATTTCTTTTGTGAATTACGGTAATGCCGGTATTGTCATAGTTCCATAGATTCACCTTGCTCGGCTTTCTCAATCGACGGTGGTCGCACTTCCAGATCAGAAGCTCTTTCGTCTGACGGGCAGTCGAGTATCGACACTCGGGGCTGTTCTTCCATAAAACGTTAAATTGTAACTTATGCATTAAGTCTGATGATTTCACCAGAAATAAACCTTTCAGCTATTTCACCTCAAATAATGGAAATGGCGTTGTTTGTGCAGTGATCCAACTTCAGCGGTATGTGAGTCCTGGGAATCCAATGCTCGGTTCTAATGTGTCAAAGTCGCCCACCCACTGTTCATTCTGTACATTATTGCCCAGCCGGTGCGCACGGACAGAGTCCGCACAAATTAAATTTATCCTTTTCACTTCCAAAAAAAAAGCATTCCTTGCATACCATTGCAAAAAAAAAAAATGGGCATTCAGACATTTAAACAAAAGGAAAATCATGCGGTGATTTTTTTCTCTCTCTCTCCAAATTTCCTGCAGTTAATTTAACCGCGATTGTGATCCTATCTCGGGGAAAGTGCGGACTCTCCAAATGCATCACCCGTTACCTGGTTGGAATGGCAACAGCGGATCTGATGGTGGTTATATTTTTCGGTTTAGTGGAACAGACAAACAATATCTACGTTTATTCCAGATACCTGCTCATTACTCCTGTATGCGCAGTGACAGTTGTATTATTTGTTCTGTCGAGGGACTGTTCTGTTTGGTTTATGGTCAGTTTTACCTTTGATCGTTTCATCGCAATATGTTGTCGTCAGCTCGGGGAACGATACTGCACTGAGAGAACAGCAACGGTGGTTATAGTGACGGTGGTTATCGTGAGCTGCGGGAAAAGTATCCCGTTTTACTTTGCTGTTGAACCTTACGCCATTATTGAGAGCATACCGTGGCGTTGCGTCCTCACACAAGAATATGCTACTTTACCCTTATGGAAAGCAATCGAATTAATAGATGGCGTTTTAACACCTTTGCTACCAATCGGCTTAATTCTTATCTTCAATGGGTTAACGGTAAGACATATAATTGCAGCAAATAAAGTCCGCAGAGGGCTTCGGAAGAGCAGCGATAAACAGAAAGATACCGAGGTGGAAAACCGCAGAAAATCGATGATTTTATTGTTTGCAATTTCAGCTAATTTCATATTATTATGGATGCCCTATGTAGCTCATTCCCTGAAATGGCAAGTGGAAAATTACTATTACCTGGAGAAATATTTGAATTCCCCGGTATATATACTTCAACAATTTGGGTACATGTTGCAAACTCTCAGTGTGTGCACCAATACTTGTGTCTATACACTGACCCAGAGGAAATTCAGACAAGAGTTGAAGGAAGGAGTGAAGTATGTTTTTACAGTAAATGGCCGTCTGTGTTGATAACGCCTACACCAATTACAAATCAGCGGAGTTTTAGAATAAAACAGTTTAAAAAATTAATAAACTTGGCAAATATGTCATAAATTCAAGCAACCATATGCCTGTTCATCCTGAAATGATTAAATTCCAAACCATCGCAGAGATTTGACAATTATCCGGGAAACGTTACAACAGCACAAAAGCCAGGACAGTTTCATCAACCAGGCTATCAAGCGGATTAACTCACGCTGATTTCAGTGTTTCTCTATGATACATTCACTGTTCTGTTTATTATAAATTATTATAAATTACGGATTTCACATTGCACATTTAGACGGAGACGTAACCTAAATATTTTTATTCGTCATATATGTGAATGATGTAAGAAATAAGTTTAATTCATTCACAAGGGGAGGAAAGACTTCCGGTGTTTTCGGGGTTCAGATGTTTCAAACTGTTCATAATCGGGTAAAAGAGAGTAAAAGGAAAGCCTTTTAAACACAATGAGAGTATGATAATATCACAGTTGCGGAAAGGGAGGACAGTGTGGTAGGATTGTTTGTTATTAGACTGTGAGAGGAACTCAGAAGTAGGAAGGGAAGGAACACTCGTTTGAGAGTATTCTGTACAGAGCTCCCATCACCAGAATGACATCAACACACAGAGACAGTGACAGATCAAGACATGGCGTTTGCACAGGTGCTTACATTAACACGGCTGTTGTCACAGGCAACTTAAACTTCACTGATATTCATCGGCAATTCCACTGTTTGAATGGATTAGATGCGACAGAATTTCTCAGTTGTGCAGAGGATGGAGACCTGGCACAAGTAGCAGGCAGGCGGACTAGGCAACATTCCATCTTGTGCTAATACTAGTATGATAAGCCATCTCGAGAAAGGACATATCACGTGGGAGACAAAGTATTAGTGTTATTTCCAACGTAGACAAACCCGCTCCAAACAACGTTTAGCGGGCCATATGAAATAATCTCTACAATTTGTTCTTTGAATGTTGTTATTAAACCACACGATCAAAGAAATCCCACACAGGTGGTACATGTAAACATAATAAAGCGTTATTTTGACCGGGAGATGTCACCTGTGAGCGTTGTTACGGGAACATGTGAAACTAGAGGGTCTGAGAATGGGATAACAGACTCGTGACAGAATTTTAACAATCCAAACATTGAGGCTTATGGATTCAGTTATTATGGAAAACATTGATAACAAATTGGTCCCGTTGCAGCCAAAGCAACGACAACAACTGAAAGAATTAATTCTAAAGTTTGAGGATTTGTTTCCCGATGTACCCAAACAAACTTCCGTCGCTGTGCATGACGAAGATGTTGGTTAAGCTGACCCAATTAAGCAGCACTCCTACCGTATGAACGTAGAAAAAAAGTAAACTGGCTGAGCAGGAGATTGAATATATAGTGAAAAGGTTATTATCAGGCCATCAACATCCGATTAGGTCTCACCCTGTGTTATTGTGCCCAACCCTGATTTTGTACAGATTATTGATTAAGAAGGTTCCAAGGTTGTGAGGCCGAGGACTGATAGTGGAGACAAGCACCCACTACCTAAAAGCGAGCCTCACAGAATGCTTCTGAAATAGCCTCTGACAACCAAGTCCAACTGCTGGGCTTTTCGTGTGGCTTAGCCTCTAAGCCCTCTTGTTTCTATTGACAGGAGAAGGGACGAAAGAGGGCCCTGGCGTCTTAACTCCAGTGCTTCGGGTAGAAAGATCTCGTCAGCCTGGGAAGTCAGTCCATCTAAGAGAGGGAAAAGTCTGATTTCAAACATCGGCTGAGTTCCAGCCATACACACACATGGGAAAGGCTTCGGGAGTAAACTCGGAAGGCTAATATGGAGTTGGAGTCCCTAAGGCAGACCGATGTTGCCTTCAACCCCGTTCTGGCAACTCCTGTGACGAGATTTGTGCCAAGCTGTATAGGCCGTTCCCTTCCCTTCTATAAAATCGGTGTCGTTGAGAGGGGAAACATGTTGCATGAGCAACTGACAATAGACAATAGGTGCAGGAGTAGACCATTCGGCCCTTCAAGCCAGCACCACCATTCACTGTGATCATTGCTGATCATCCACAATCAGTGCCCCGTTCCTGACGTCTCATCATATCCTGTGACTCCGCTAACTTTACGAGCTCTATCCAACTCTTTGTTGAAAGCATCCAGAGAATTGGCCTCCACTGCGTTCCGAGGCAGAGCTTTCCAGAGATCCACAACTCTCTGGCTGAAAACAGTTTTTCCTCAACTCCGTACTAAATGGAATACCCATTATTCTTAAACTGTGCCCTCAGGTTCTACACTCCCTCAACATCGGGAACATGTTTTCTGTCTCCACCGTGTTCAATCCCTTAATAATATTACATGTTTCAATCAGATCCCCTATCATCCTTCTTAATTCCAGTATATACAAGGCCTGACGCTCCAATCTTTTAACATATGATAGTCCCGCCATACCGGGAATTAACCTCCTGAACCTATACTGCACTCCCTCAATAGCAAGAATGCCCTACCTCAAAGTTGGAGAACAAAACTGAACACAATAATCCAGGTGTGGTCTAGCCGAGCCTGAGGACCTCAGCCTCTAGCCGAGCCTGAGAACCTCCTTGAACTCGACGATCTCCTTGAACTCCAAGGTCCCCACGAACGCCATGGTCCCCACGAAAGCCACGGTCTCCACAACTTGTCCTGTCTTTTAGCTTTATCCCGTCCTATTCCTATTACTACAGTATCTGCGTCCTGCATTTGGGTCCAGTTTCCACGCCCCGCTTATGACAGTGGAATACGACATAAATGCCTTCTCTCAACATTCAGCTTGGATTACAAATATCTCGCCCACATCACTTAATCTGTGGAATAACTGAACTTTCATTCCTTACTGAGTCAAGAATTTTAGGACTGGTTCACCCCCTCCCCCCCACCGAGCTCAATAATTTGGGAGTTAAATTTACACATATACTCATTACACTGTTAAATTATGATTATTTGTGTTTAAGTTGATATATTAAATATTACTAATAAAAATAATGGTTGTAACATCAAAACCAGACTTCAGGCGTTTCTATTGCTGCTGGTTTACCTTAAACAGTTCCGGGTACGTAATCGATGCCTTGGGTAAGATATTTTTATGCAGAGTGGTGAGTGTGCGGAATGGCCTACCAACAACGGTGGTGGATCTGGATAATATAGGGACTTCTAAGAGACATTTGTATAGGTTCATGGAGCTTAGAAAACTTGAGGGCTATTGACAACCGTAGTACTTTCCATTGTAAGGACATGTTCGGCACAATTTTGTGGGCAGAAAGACCTGCACTGTGCTGTGGTTTTCTCTGTGTTTTCTATGTTTCTTCATACCACAGATTTACTAACATTCTGCTAACAAAAAAAAACTTCTTAATTCTATTCCAAAAGGACCCCTCAATTTTAAGCCTGTGACCTCCAGTTCCGGAAAACTGCACTATTGGAAACTTTCTCCCACTTCCACCTTACTTAATCTTTCAACATTCGGTTGATTTCAGTGGAATGCTCCTGCATTTTTTTAAAATTCCAGTGAGTACAGGCCCAAAACTGACAAACTCTCCTCTTATGTTCACCGTCATTCCCAGAATCACCTGTTGTAATGAATAGAGCAAAAGTGGATGTTCACTCCTCATGTATGTGAAGGAAGTAAGAAATAAAGTCAATTCAATTCAAGTACCCAATAAAGCTGTTCCCCAATGAGTGTCAGGTCTGGTCACTGGAGAGGAGACCGGAGACTGTCGATGACCCCGGCAAACTCACTGGCAAAGTGTCACCTCATCTGGGTGGACTGTTTCGGAACATATTTATTTGAAGAGGCGATTGGGCAGGTTTAACACCTGTTGAGACCCGTTGTGGAGTATAATCAGAGGCTGGACAAACTTTTGTGTTTTCCCTGGAGCTGGCGAGGCTGAAAGATGATTTAACAAATGTTTGCAAGACTACCGAGTGACAGATATAATAGGCAATGTGTTTTGTTGTCCCAGCATTTTGGAAACACATACTAGGTGGCATGCATTTAAGCTGAGAAGGGTTAAATTCGAAGGAAATGTGCAGGTAAGCATTTGGTCAGACATTGTGCTGATGCCTTTCTAGAGGTGATACTTGAGGCAAATATGACAAAGGTGATCAAGAGCACCTTAAGTATGTACCTGTTGTGCAAGGAATGGGCAAGTGGGAACTTTAAATCGGCAGGTGGTATTAATTTCACGGGATGATAAATGATAAACTAAATTCATGTTTCCAGACTGTATTGTTCAATGTTCGAGTTTTATTGGAATGTTGTTCCACCCTTGGACTGGATACAGCAAATCTTGTGAAATACGTTCTCGTGAAATCTTCATCATCATTCTCACCCTCATCGCAATAAATCAAACTTATAAATGTTTCAAGACAATTCCATGTAAATTTATTATGCAAACACGCATATATTACCACATGCTACATAGAGATTCAATGTCTTGTAGGTGCCTAGAAGGGGGAAAACAAAACTAAATTTATTAAAAACTATTTAGGAAGAGACAAAGACCGAGAAACCAGAAAGGTGCAAGGACAACAAAGGGTGCAAGTAAACAAAAATATGATGATGACATTGAGATTCAGACTCCTTGAAAGTGAGTTTGTAGGTTGTGGGATCACTTGAGATTTGTTGGTGATTTATGTTATCCACACTGGATCAAGAGACACATAGTTGTAGTATAGCAACTGTTCGTGAACCCGGTGGTGACAAAAGGGTCCAGTATCGATCTCCCAGATGTAGTGATGAGAAGAGAACATATTCTGAATAATCGGCATGCTTGGTGATAGATGCTGTTTTCCTGTGGCGGTGATCCAAGCGAATGTACTCATAATGTGTAGAGGGGTTTTCCTATGATGGTCTGGGTTGTATCCACCACTTTCTTTTCACTAGATTATTTATGTTAACATGACACGAATAACAGAAAATGGAGAAAATTGAGGAATCAGATGTGCAGAGAGAGTTGGGAGTTGATTAAAAGTCTGAACGTCTAAGATTGCAAAATGTCACTAAACTGTTAATGAAGCGAAGGAGTGAGTACTTTAAGCTCAACGGCTGGCAAGATGTTGGATGGATTAGTAAGGATGAGTTTTCTGTGTACTTGGAGAGACATTAGAAAATGGGTCACAGACTGCACAGTTTCCTTCATGGAACATTTGTCCATCTGTTGGAATTCGCTGAGGAAAAAAACAAGCAACATGGAGAAAGTAGTGTCGGTCGATATTCAGAAGGCCTTTAAGATGGTGAGGCTGCTAAAAAAGATAAGAGTACAGGTATAATGGAATGATACCAGCAGCGGCTGATTGGCAGCGGAAAGTGGGAATGAAGAGAGCCTTTCCTGGTAGGCAGCAGTGACTCGTGGCATTCCACAGTGATCAGGGTTGGGGTTGCTTCTTTTTTACGTTGTATGTCAATCATTTGAATGATAGATTTTATGCCTTGGTGGCCATGTTTGCCGAGAAGTTGAAGGTAGGTGGAGGGCCGGTAGTGTTGAGGAAGGAGGGTTGTTCCTTCAGAACTGGATAGACTAGGGGTGTGTGCAAAGATGTGACAGATGGAATACAGTGCCGAAAGTCACATTATCATACATTTTGAAAAAAATAGGAATATTAGAGTAGACTATTTTTCAAATCAGTGAAAAAATTAAAAATCTGGTGCAAAAGTACCAGAAATCCCGAAAGGAGAACGTGCAGGTGCATAAGGCAAATGGATTATTGACATTCATTTCGAAAGGACCAGAATATGAAAGCATGTATGTTATATTTAGAGTTGATAAAGACACTGTTGATGCCTCACTTGGAGTATTGTAAGAAGTTTTGTGTTCATTATATAGGAAAGGATGTGACACTGGAATGGTTCAAATGAGGTCCACAAAACTAACTAGGAATGAAAGGCTTATAAGAAGAACATCTGAAGTCACTGGGCTGAGTTCCCTGGAACTTATAAGAATGACGGTGTGCCAATTGAATCATATTGAATATTAAAAGGCCTAAAGTGGATGTAGAGTTGATGTTTTTACTGTGGCAGCCTATGACCTGAGGACACAAAGCCTCAGAATAGAAGGATATTCCTTTGGAACAGAAAATCAGGAGGATTTCTTACCAAGAGTGTGGAGAACGTTATGAATCCATTCACACACTTCACTCTGATGGCTCCGTCACCGGATGTATGTAATGTAAATGTGTGAAGAAAAATTGGAGAGGAGAGTGGACCGCCGGAGTATCGAAAAATCAAAATATCATCAAGGTAGATAAACATGAACTTGCTCAGCATTTTCCCCAGAATGTCATTCATAACTGTCTGAAATACAACTGGAGGGTTGATCAGTCCAAAGGGCATCACTAAACATCCATAATGTCCTGACGGGGTATTAAAAACTGTCTTCCATTCGTCCCCTTCATCAAAATGAATTAAATTAGAAGCATTGGTCAAGTTCAGTTTCACGACAATAATTGTCCATTGTAGTAAATCAAACGTTGTGTTAATTATGGACAATAGGAAATGATTCATCGCTGCTATTTTGTTGAAGCCCCTATAATCTACGCAAGGTCTCAGGCACCCATCTTTGTGGTTACAAAAAGAACTCTGCTCCCTCCGGCAGAGTGCAGGATCTGATTGATCCAGAGACAAGGCCCTCTTGAATAATGAATATACTTGTCCATGACCAGCATTTTAGCTCCGGAGCGGGGGGGGGGGGGGGGAGGGGGGCGAAACGTCTTCGTTTTGGTGAGAACGTCCCTAAAATAACTTTACGACAGAATCATTGCTCATTGGGTGGTACGTGAGTTTGCCTTTTCTTTGCTTAAAACCTCATGTAGGATGGAATATTCAGGAAACTTTCTGAGATCATCAGAGGTCGAAAACTTCGAATGTCCGAGGCAGACGCGGAAACATGGATTACAGTCTTGGGAGCTCCATGGGCTTCCGGGAGGCATACAGCTGGAAACTCAGCACAGGATACTGCCATTAGACCATAACGGGACCATGCTTTGAAAACCACAGTTACCCTCAGGTGAGAGAGGCCCCAGGGAAATAAGTAATATTAAATCAATCAGGAAACACTGAAACTCTGAAGCATGACACACATTTCCTGGCTCAAGGAGTCTCCCATCATAAGTGGTGGCTCTCAATTGATGGGATAACTTAGAGATTGGTACTCCTACTGTTTTGGCCACCCGTAACTTAAAAAAAAAAGTTTCATTGATTCTCTAGGCGAGGTACCCCAGAGGTTGTAGATTTAGGAGTTATCTTTGGGACCGTCAATAGAACTCCTTCTACCTACTAATACATATTTGGACTTTGGGTCTGTGGGAAGAAATTGGAGCACCTGTAGGACACTAGTGTGATCACGGGGAGAAAGTACAAACTCCATTCGAAATTGAACCCTGTACTCTATGATTACCTGTATTCTAAAGCATCGTGCTAACCAGTACGCTACCATGAAAGAAATAGAAAAGGTGTGTCAGAAGGGCGAAGTCATGATAATCGCTGGGGACGTTAACATGAAAGTGGATAGGGAAAACCAGGTCATTACTGGACCCCAAGAGAGAGAATCTGTAGAATGTCTAAGGGATGGCCTTTTAAAACAGCTTTTTGTTGAGCCCACTAGGGGATCGGCTGTGTTGTGCAATGATCTGGAGGTGATAGGAGAGCTTAAGATTAAGGAACGCTTAGCAAGTCATCACAATATGATCAAGTTCACATTGAAATCTGAGAGGGAAAAATTAAAATCCAAAGTGTCAATTCCTGTTTCTCCACTCCACCCATATGGCCTCAGCAGACAAGCCCTCTAATCTGTCCTGCCTGAACACTGTTATATCATCTTCTTAGACTATCACTGCCACCCACTCCCACCCCACCCCCTTCATCCCTCTGCCGCTATCACGTCTGAAACATCGGAACTCAGGAGCATTAAGCTGCCAGTCCTGCCGCTCCTGCAGCCAAGATTCACTAATGGCTATAATGTTATAATTCCATGTGTCGATCCACGCCCTCAGCTTGTCTGCCTTCTCCACAATGCTCCTCGCATTGAAGTAGAAACACAACAATAATAGATTAATACCACCACACCCAACCCTTCGATTACTGAATATGCAAGAACTTTAAACATAATTTCTTTTCACCTCTGCTCCACTATGTGCTCCCATCTGCTTCCCATCCCCCTGCAAACATAGGTTAAACTCTCCCCAATAGCATTAGCAATCCTCCCATCAAGCATATTGGTCCCCTTATAGTTCAGGTGTAACCTGTCTCTTTCATACAGTTCCCACGTGCCCCAGAAGCCGTCCCATTGATCCAAAAATCTGAAACCCTGCCCCCTACACAAATTCCTCAGCCACGTGTTCAACCGCCAGAGAATCCTACTCTTACCCTCACTGGCACTTGGCACAGGTAGCAATCCTGAGATTACCACCCTCGAGGTCCTGCTTTTTAACTTCCTACCAAGCTTTCTATACTGACTCTCCAGGACCTCCTCACTCTTTCTTCCTACATCATTGGTACTGATGTGTACCATGGCATCTGGCTGCTCACCTTCCCGCTTCAGAATGCTGTGCACGCGATCAGAGATATCCCTGACCCTGGCTCCCGAGAGGCAACACACCATCCGGGAGTCTCTGTCACGACCACAGAACCTCCTGTCAGTACCTCTAACTATCGAGTTCCCTATCACTACTGCTCTCCTCTTCCTCCCCCCTCCCTTCTGCACTGCAGAGCCAGACTCAGTGCCGGAGATCCGGCTGCCGCTACTTGTTGTTGAGTGGAATGTCCACAGCGGAACACTGCTCTTCCTGCCTTTTGCATTCCCTCGCCTGACGGTAACCTATGTGCTGTTCCTTTGGCGTAACTACCTCCCTGAAACTACTAACTATAAACTTCTCACTCTCCCGAGTGATCTGGAAATCATCCAGCTCCTGCTCCAGTTCCCTAATGTGATTCGTTAGGAGCTGCTACTGGATGCACTTCTTGCAGGTGCCGTTCTCAGTGACACCGAAGGTCTCCCTGTCTTCCCACATCCTGCAAGAGGAGCATTCCGACATCCTGCCTGGCATTCTCTGTATTCTAAATGAACAAAACATTACTTACCGGTACCTTCCCTCGCCTCTGCCTGTTCACGCCGAAGCCTGTTGAGCCACAACCGTCCCACTCTGCTCCCACTCACTCCACTGCCCGCTCTCAACGCTGCCCGATTGATATGGTAGTGGCATTTTTAAACCTTTGGTGCTATACATCACGCGCCTCCACAATCTACCCTCTGTTCTCCAAGCAGGATTAAAAAAAAAGTCTTTTCTCCGAGATTCCTTACTGCTTCACTCTCAGCCTCTTGCTCCGATTTAAAAAAGACCGTTGAAAATTCCTTGCATTTTAAAACTTTGGAGATTTGTCTCACGCGCCTGGGCAGTCTAGCCTCATTTCCCCGAGCAGGTTTCCTTTCGTTAGGAAAGGTCAGGTGATGGAAATTTCAAAGCTTTCTAAATACCCTAACTCCTCAATCCTAGTCCCAACAATCAGCAGCCATGGGCTTCTCTAAGTAGCTGCCTAGCACTCTGAAAATTAAAATAAATGATGCCCACAAAGCAGGAGAAGGGTGTGAGAAGATAGCAAAGCGTTTTCAGGTAGCCATTTCCTCAGTTCGTAATGTAATTAAGAAATGGCAATTAACATGAACGGTGGAGGTCAAGTTGAGATCTGGAAGACCAAAAGAGCTTCCCATGAGAATGCTCGTAGAATTGCCAGAAAGGCAAATCAAAACTCCTTCAGAAAGGTTTAGCAGAATCTGGAGTGGTGGTGCACTGTACAAATTGATATTCATGGAAGAGTCATCAGAAGAAACCTTTCTTGAGTCTTCACCGCAAAATTCAGCGTCAGAAGTTTGCAAAGGAACATCCAAACATGCCTGATGCATTTTGGAAACACGTATTCTGGACTGATGAGGTTCGAATAGAACTCTTTAGCTGCAATGAGCAAAGGTATGTTTGGAGAAAATAAAAGGTGCAGAATTTCATGAGAAGAACACCTCTCCAATTGATAAGCACGGGAGTGGATCGATCATGCTTTCGGCATGTGTTGCAGCCAATGGTACAGGCAATATTTCACGGGTAGAGGGAAGAATGAATACAATTAAATACCATAAATTCGGAAGCAAACATCACACAATCAGTACACAAGCAAAAGATGAAAAGAGCATGCCATCTGCAACAGGATAATGATTCTAAACACACCTCAAAATCCACAATAGACTACTTCAAGAGGCGCAAACTGATGGTTTTTCCATAGCCCTCACAGTCACCCAACCTAATTCAACGAAAATCTACGGATAGACCTCAAAAGAGCAGTGCATGGAAGACGATCCAAGAATCGCACAGTACTAGAAGCTTTTTACAAGGAGGAATGGGCGAAAATCCGCAAAACAAAGATTGAAAGACTCTTAGCTGGCAACAGAAAACGTTTAAGGCGTGATACTTGCCAAAGTGGTTTTCCTAAATAGTGACCATGCAGGGTGCCCAAACTTTTGCTTCGGGCCCGTTTATTGTTATTTTGAAATGTAAAAGATGGAAATAAAATGCAATCTTGCTTAAAATTTTAAAGGAATGTTCCATCCTTACCTTTATGCGTGTTGAAAATCAGGCCATCTTTTACTCGCTTAGCTTTGCACAATAACAGAAATTTTGAAGAGAGATTGCCAACCTTTGCATCCCACAGTTTTCCTGTATTCACATTAGTCTAACAGGTTATATTGCTTGGGATCGAGAAAGTGAGTGGATTGGATTCACAATTACCTCAGTAGTGGGAAGCAGAGGATGATACTTGAAGGTTGTTTCTCAGAAATGAGACTATTCTGTAATGATGTGTCACGGGGTTAGTTTAGGACTTCTGTGCTTTAAACATTATATGAGTCACTTGGGTGTGGATATGTGAGGAATACTTGGTTTGCAAATGATACTAAAGTAGGTGTTTTGTAGCAATCTGGGTGCGGATTGGCAAATGGACTTCAATCAACTAAATCTGACCCATTGCATTCTGGAAAATAATTCCAGCGTAGAATTTACACAGTGAAGGCTGGAATCCTGAGGACTGCAAAGGCATCATTCACAGAAGACAGTGACGCAGGTAGAGAGAAGGATGAATGCCTTTAGCATTCAGAGAACGGAGTGAGTATAGGAACGGGGAAATACACACAAAATGCAGGAGTAACGCAGCAGACCAGGAAGCATATATGTAAAAAATTACAGTCGATCGAGACCCTTCATTAGGACGGGAGGAAAACAAATATGCAGTGTCTATAGTCCTGATACAGGATCTCGCCTCCGAAAAATCGAGTGAACACTTTTCCATAGGTGCTGCCTGGCCTGCTGAGTTGCTCCAGCAGTTCGTGTTTTCTTTTTTTTATTTCCAGCGTCTACATATTATCTCCCGATAGGAATTAGAAAGATTTATTGCTTGTATGCAACACGTGGGTGTGGCACACTTTGACAATTCTGTATAGAGTTGATCATTCTGTTGAAGTAAAGATTACATTAACACATAAAGGGTACTGAAAAAGTTTTAACAGAATGTTTCTGGATTTTTGCGCCGAAATTACAAGAACGTTGCAAATTCCATGGACCATAGAAGATTGATGGTTGATCTTATGCAGGCTTATCAGATGATGACTGACATGGATAAGGTGAAAGCATAGTGGTTTCCCTAGGAAAGAGGTGTTTAAAAGCAAGACGGCATCTGTATTCACATTATTATTACAAACATGATTTTTAATCAATTTAAATGAGAATCTTGATTTGTTAATATTATATTCTTTTCCACAGAATTATCCCAAAACAGAGAAAAATTGTAAATGTAAAAGAAATAAAAACTCAACAACTGAAATGTTAGCAGTTAGAAAATATTAATAGCACCTTGCTCAGGACCTAGTTTAATGATTTCACAGCTATTACAGCCAGTATATTGCTTGGGGAAATTCTCTATGAACTTTACGCAACAACATGAAGCTAGACATTTCGCATTATTCCTTGCAAAATTGCTTAGGCTATAACAGGTTAGTTGGGGAGCTCCAGTGGATAACAATTCTGTGGACTTCCCAGATATATTCGATTATGTTAAGGTCAGGACTCCAACTGTGTCATTGAAGAACAGGCTAACTCACTTATAATCTTCTATTTGTTTCCTCTCCCACTTTCTTCTTATAGCGTACGGACATTTACCATGTTCCGCTGGAAGAATTCGCGAATTTAGAAATTCTTGAATGGGAATTACTACTTACCTCAGCATCGCCTCAACAACTTCTTTCAAAACCCTTGCATGTCGTCGATCTTGTCTAGGTGACATATCTACCATCAATCCTTTCAGCATCCCAAGTACCTTCTCATTAGCAAGAGCAATTGCACACAATCCTGCGCTCTGACATTCGCGAATTTTAAGTGTACTGATAGTGTATTTCACAGTGAATGTTGAGGCATATAGTTATTGAATTCATCTGCCATTTCTTTGAACTGCATTACACAGCTGTGTCATTGTACAGTGCGCCAATATCTTATTGCCTCTGTTATACTGAATATTTGACAAAAACCTTTGGTTTATTCCTTTATGTAACTGACTGGATTACACGGATAATTCATTTTTTTCTATACTTCTCGTTTTATTTTGTTGCATTCCGGATTAATATGGCTGAGAAAATATCCAAGCGGCAGGGCCCTGGACTGAAAGCGAGGAACGAGCGGAGTGTTGGACAACTTTACTGCCATGTTACATTGTGTCGGGGCTGGGAACGAGGGAAGGTCTGACTCATCTCACTGCTCCATCAAGTTTACTGGCATCGGCGCTGGCCTGCATCTAATGGACTCCTGAATCAGCTGCAATGATGACTGGCTTCGTAGCTGTGGACTCACTTTCAAGAGTTTCAGTTCTGAATGTTGTTTTCGTGCTTCTATTGTCTGCGCCTTCTGCTTTCTTTTTTTCTGCTCATTAGGTGTTTGACGATATTCCTTATTCCATTATCCTCTGTCCTGCTGCGGATCCGTGCTGGCAGCGGCGAGTTGATACTGAAGAGGATTTGAATACGTCAGCTCCCATCCTCTTCTTCGTTCTATAGTTCACAACAGTAAATTCTCTCTCTCTCACAAACACAAACACACACGCACGCACGCACGCACGCACGCACGCACGCACACACACACACACACACACACACACATACACACACAGATCTATAAGAAAAAGTAATAGTACTCTGTCGCCTTTTGTAAAACCGTTGAAATATCTTACCGGAATATAGTTCAATGAGGCAGAGGAGAACCGACAAGGAGAAATAGATGACAAAGAGGAAGAAGAGGGTGCAGAGACAGACGGGTCCTGTCACTAGGAGGGGCGCTTTATAGAGAAAAAAATGTACTCCATGATCATGCAGTTTTGTCAGAATCGGAAAGAAGGGGAAAAAAGATACACGCCCGGCTTCAATTTGATCGGAACATCAGCTGAGATGCAATGGGGATGATGAGGCCAGTGATGCTGCCGGGATCAACTGTAAACAACTGTGCTGTAACTCGAAGGCAGCGCACACAAAATGCTGGAGGAGCGCGGCAAACCAGGCAGCGACAATGGAAAAGAGATGGAGACGGAGTTAAGATGGCGTTTACCGGCGACTCCTTTGCTTACATCTTCGGAAACAGCTTTATTTCCATCATTAATATCTTTTTTCCTCTTTCAAGCTTCGTTTGAAGACCCTGACCTGGAGATAAACACATACTTCGGTTATTTGCGGCATCTCGACCAGCTCCTTGGATTTCAGGACCGGTCAGGGCTTCAGCCGTGTGGGTAGCACAGATAGTATCGACCCTCGGATCGAGGGTCGATGTCACAGCAGGAGACATGTGCGTCGTCGAGGAGGGTGCAAAATCTTTCAGTGGGTCCGAAGACCAAAGATCATTGCAATATCCACGCACAGATCCCGTAAAAAGCGACAAAACGGATTTTTTTTTTTACCATCGCAAATCAGCGGGTCGTCGTTGTGTCGCCCGTTCGCTGTGAAACTGGGGCACACCTCCTTCTACCTTATTCGGGAGAGAAAGAACCTGTAGTTTGTCGAATACCGGATAAACTGCTATAGTCTTTGAGGTGATTGCAAGTCTGTGTCTTTGTCGTCGCCTTGCTGACACTTGTTCTCGGTAGCGCGTGCAGGAGGGAGGGGGGATTTTTGCTTGCTGCCGCTTCTGCGCGGGAGTTGGGAGCTGGTGGGTGTCTTTGGGCTTTTAACATTTTACTATCCTTCATCCCTACTGACACTTCTCTGTTTTGGTGGATGTTTGCGAAGAAAAAGCATTTCAGGATGCACATTTCATACATTTCTCTGAGATTAAATTGCACCTTGGAACGTTTGAAATTTTGAGTAAGCAGTCGACATTTAGGGCCGACAGCTTGCATTATAACTGTGTGTGCTGTTTTATATTTCGGGAGCCTGCAGATTTTCTTGTTTGGTAACTCTGCTCATCACATTGTTTCCTTTTACCCACAAGTGGGTGGATAGGAAAGAAAGCACGGAGGCAACTTAATTGGATTTTTTCTCACCATTTATTTCTAAAGTTTCATGAGTTTCAAAATCTGTTTCAGTGGGTGTTTCACCGCAATCTTTAGTTCTTCCCGGAATTTGCTCTGAGTCAGAGCGTAAATACACGTGTTGGTGCAGGTACTGAGAACCTGCAAAATTCCCGATCTGAGTTGTGTGATATAATGGGGATGTGTGAAAGAATAGTAAACAACTCACTTTGAAATCCGTTCGTAGATATAAAATACCACCTGCGTTACCCACAACAATATGAAACTACCAGTTATGCTGAAGAGTAAAACGATGGATTTGCGTCGGTTCTCCATCTCCCTGTCCCTATCATTCTGTCCACTCTTTTGCCCCCGGAGACCCGTACGGGCTCGACTGACCGTCAGAACCCGCCTGACAGTCAGAATATTGAGCAGCAAAATCAGAAAAAACGGGACACAAGGAGTTAAAATGCGGTGGAATATCGTAAATGCCGCCCATGAGGGGGAGTTCGTGTAGCTCATTGTCAAAGCGCAATACCAGGGAACACCATCAATTATTATAAAAGGCTCGTACACAAAACCCCAGGGGACACTCTCCAAACAGGCCAGCACACTCACTGTCCCGATAACCACAGCCGCCGTTCTATCGGTGCAATATTTTGTTTTCAGCTTCTCACAACAAATAGCCACAAATCGATCGACGGTGAAAGAAACAGTCAGCCAGACTGAGGTCGCCGTGCTCGCAAACACAAACCACGAAAGGAGTTTGCAGACAGGAGTGATGAACAGGAATGATCGTTGAAAATGAAACCAAGCAGTCCAGCTCAGCAGCGGATCGAAGATAACGACCAGGAGATCGGCCGCTGCCATTCCTACCAGGTAGCGAATGACACATTTGTAGAGACCGCACCTTCCCCGGGACAGGATCACAGTCGCCACCAAGTTCCCTGGAAGAGAGACAGGGAACTGCAAGTTGAGAAAATACAGACCAGAAACGAATTCAGCTGTTTGAAGGGGTTCTGTAACATTTCCACTTTGTTCCTGTATTTAAGAGTGGAAGACTCGAGAGTGGGTGCACAGGGGCACTGTGAGTTTACTGAAGTCAATATGATCTGACTACGGACTCCTTACTGATTCCCGAAAGATGAAGTGGGAGCGAAAGGCTATAACTGGGTAACTGTGTAACTTACTCCTCGGGTTCAATACTGAATGGAATATTTTCTACCCACACCTTCTCCGTCACGTGCAGGTGAAATGAATAAATCCGGACGCTGATGGAGGGGTTCTTCCACTTCAGAGACAGCAACTTCTATGGTGCTCCCTCTCAGCGACAGAATACGGAAGGACGAAACGGAAAAGGAAATGCTGGAAACATCCATGAGAAACAGAATATGTGGAAAAACAGTTCACGTGTCTCTTCTCAGAAGTGTTCTCAGAGGTGCCTCTGACACCAGTTTTAACTTGTTTGCCGATCCATACAAGTTGACCGTGGTTTAGTGCTTCGAGCATTCCACGTGTTACAATACATCAATACTACATTCAATAGTATTGATAATTTGAAGCAACACGTTGGTTGTGTTATTTGTCACAGCAATGACTTCATGGTGTTGTCCATCAACGGCTTCACATTCAGTCCAGTGCATACATTTATGAAAAGTCCACACTTTTTATGCTGCAAAATGGAACTTCTCATATTTGCTAAATTGCTACTATCAGCTGATGATTTGCTTGTTGCACCTAACTCAGACAACCGCTCAAATACAAATACAGATAATCAATGCGTGTGATCTCAGCGGGCTGGGTAACACAATATTTCCAAATACAGTGCAGCTGCTACAAAACCAGTAACGGAGAAACCCGAATGTCACATTATGGAACACAACAGCTGGAAGAACCCTGCCTAACCCATTGCATTCCACAGTTGTTGGACGATTCGCTAAGTTTCTGCAGCAGTTTGTTTTCGGTCCAGATCCCAGGATCTACTCTCACGGTGCTTCCAATTCATTCCTGAAATGCGGAATACCGGGACTGGACAGGCGACAACGGAAGGAAGCGACAGAAACAAGCACAACGTTAGAATTAAGCTTCAGTCTCCAGCAACAGCACATGACACAGTGGCTTACCGAGAATTCCAAAGGCTGAAATAAAATCTTGAATTCGCAAGAAGACTACATGCAGCATTTCACTGAGAATCTGTGATTTCTGTTGCTCCCCAATTCACAGCTCTGGCAGAACGCTGAACTAGTGCATTCAAAATACCTCTTATTTATACACGGGATCGGTCTCCAGAGATACGATTATACCCCTGATTAACTATATTTGTTTACAGTTACTTGAACAAGCACTTTAATTCAACACCATTGTCTCTGACGTACGTATTCGGCCGATTCAAGCCAAACAAATCAAAATTCCTGAACATTCCCTCAGCAATGATTCATCAGGCGAATGGCTAAGACAGAGCTTTGTCACGGAAGCAGCTGCATTTACAGATTACACGTTTCTGATGAACACAATAAAAACGCAAACCTCCAACGTCCGCACTGCGCTTTCCCTTTTAGAACTGCCCATCAGTCGTTCAACTGCCTCTTGGTCAACAACCCACCACACTCACAAAGAAACACACACACACTCACACACAAACTAACGCACAGAAAAACACGCATACATAGGCACACCCACAGGCACATAAACACACACGTACAGATACATATACACACAAAAGCATTGATGCTCACATACGCAGACACAACGCACGTGTTTTCTCACAGAGCATCCACATTTATTGAACTCCTCCAGCAGTTTCTGGTGTTACTGATGACCGAGTTTACTATGCACATCTTAAATCTGACAGAGTCTAAACAAAAGTTGAGAAGAAATGTTTTAATCTGCAAAGAAAGGGGCAGACCGGTGGAAACAGTACTATCAATTGTGGGATGAAAAGGTCCGGAATGGCTGGATGTGAATGTCAAGAGTCAGATACAATTTCAGATAGGTATGTGCGTGTGTGTGAGGGGTGGGGGGAAGGAGAGTGAGAAAGAGAGACAGCAAACAGACTGGCACTGGCTTCACACAGTCATTTGACATTTACCTCTCCATCACTCACCCAGTTTCGTTCTCCTACACACAGCCCAAGAGTTCATTCAAATCCGATACCCTCCTATCGAGGGAGAAGGTACGAAGCAGCAGCTTCTCTGTCACACACAATCTGAGGCCATCCATTTCGAGAGATACAAAGTAGAAATGACATTTTAACTTGGTGGTACAGCGAAATGTTCGGAGGGAGCAGGGGGTCCTTGTAAAGAAATTACCGAGAGTTAAAATTCAGGTACATGGGAAGGTAAACAGTATTCTGTCCTATTAAAGGGTAGGATTGGAGAAGAGGGGCAGAGATGTGTTACTGGGTGTTGGTTTATAGGGTTTTGGTGAGAAAGCGTCTTTCCTCACAGTTCCTCAGGAAATATATCCCTGCATCAGTGAGCGTGGATGAACCAGTCTCGCACTAACTTGACAGGTTCAGGAGACCGCAAGTTGTTTGTGTAAAGGGAGAGTGAGTGTGTTGCGCCTGTATTCTCTGGAATTGTCAGGAAAATTGCTGGATTCTTTCAGATAGTTTGGACTGACTACAGGGAGGATGCTTCCCCCGATTGCGAATTCTATTAACATGTGTCACAGACTGCGAATGAAAGAACTGATTCTCAGTCTGGAGTGGAAAAGAAATTTTCTCCAGTTAGAACATATAATTGCGAGACAGGAATTGAAAATTTAGTCTGTGATATTAGGCTAATATGATTAAGCCGGTCATAGCTAGTTAAACTAATCCATCTGCCTGCATGTGGCTCAGATCTCTCCCTTCTCTGTCTACTTCTTTCCCTAATTCAGAACCTCCTAAATACCATTGCTTTATCCGCCTCCGACACCATCCCAAAAATATAATCCAAGCACCAGCAACGCTGAGCTTTGTTTATTTTAAACATTTTCCCGCACATTTCATTTAAACGTTTACCCTCTCACCTTAACTGCGTGCCCTTTGGTATTCGGTGGTTTGATGCTGTGAGAGGGATTACAATTGGCTACTGCATATATGACTCTTATAAGCCTCTCTGCCTCCCCTTGGCGGCCGCAATTCTGGATAAAAAATATAACACGTTCGTGCAAATCCTCCTTGTAGATCTCCTCTCTATAAGCCTCTTCTATACACTTTCCAAACCCTTGTCCTCCTTCCTATAATTGGTCGACAGAAACTAAATACAAACTCCAGATGGAACCTAATCAGAGATTGATAAATCACTTCCTGTTATGACAATAATGATCCTCTCAGTTCTCGACTTGGCTTTCGCCACTGCAGAAAGAACAATCCATGTTGGTACAACTCCACCTTCGAGATCTCCTCCCAGTTCTCCTTATAATCGCTTCTATTGCCTTTCCAAATACTCGATATCATTCGTAATTCGGGCGTCAGAAGCTGAATGCAATACTCGAGATGCAACCGGACCAGAGTTTTCTGGTCAAGGAGGGACCAACGGGAGTGGGCGATGCCCCGATAAGCATCGGCAGTAGGCAGGAGAGCTGCTGGACGATGACCAGCTGTTGGTTCATCACCGGGCAGGTGCACACAGTTACCAGCCGGAGTGAACGGTCACGGCATTTCCTCCTTCAAGCACAAATAACTGTAGTCACATCAGAGACTGAGCGATCCGTTCCCAAATACATACACAGAGCCAGACGGAAGACCATCGTCACCTGCCCCTGTAAGACCATGGAGATTATCTGTGGGACCATCAACCCCATCCCCTCCCCTACCTCCCCAGACAGGGAAACATGGCAGCCCACATTCCTGTAGCCTCGCCCACAGTGACCTTTGCAGAAAGCGTCCTGACCAGATTCATCCGGGCTCGACACAGCAAACCGCTCCTGCGGTGGTTATGAGAAACTGCAGAGAGCTGTGGACACGTCTCAACACGTCACGGAAAGTAGCCTCCACTCCATGGACTCTGACTGCTCCGACTCACTTGGAAAATAAGCCTGTGCAATTAACAGCGCATCCCATCACGGACAGCATGGAAAGCGTCGTCCATTGATCCTGTTCGATTCGTCTTCATCCAATCAGGTCGCTGCTGCCCTAGCCTGTTTACAATTCAAGGCCAGACTTACTACCCCACTACGCATCTAACGACTATGCTGTCTCCCTTTGCTGGGAGTATGAGCATTGCAAGTTCATGAATTCGACCGACCTCGTAAAAAACGATTAAACTACATCCAGCTGACCCGGATGACAAATTATTTTCGACGTGGCGCCCCTGTTCACATGAGTTCCCAGTAAGGACAGATTCTCCTGCGAACAAGGGTTGACAAGAGTACCCGTGATCTTTTTGAACACACCATTACATCAGCGTACTTACTCTACAAGGAAATCTATAATGAACATATGGACGGAATGACCATGGGATCGCCCTTGACACCGGCATTTGCTAATTTCTACATGGAGAACATTGAGGAGAGGGTTCTGGCTTCAGCGCACTTGCGCCCCAAATGTTTCTTCAGATACATCAATTACACTTCGAAGTGATGCCTCATAGACTCCAGACAGTCCAGACAGAGCCATACCAACCGTATGTATCCGAACACTCAACTTACGGTGCATAAGGAGAAGTGTGGTTACCTCTTATTCCTGGAAATTCTAACATGATGGATACCGGACTGTAGCCTCGGACAGTCTGTCGGACACTGTTCTGTCGGAAAACCAGTCTTATGGACTTATACCTCAAAAATAACTGCCGAAATCACGCCTCCAAACGTAGTATGTTTCATTTTACTTTGATTAATTGTGTGAGAACTATTTCGGTCGAGGGAGCCCCTACAGGGAAATAAGACGATTATGCAGGGCGTTCTAACAGAATGGTTATATTGTGAAGGAAAGTCACCGCTTAGAGCTGCAATCTGATGATCACTTGCGGTGAGTTACTCAGATGTTTCTAGCGAGTGGACGGTCACAAGGCTGCGGGACCGGACGGCATCCCAGTGCGAGTACTCAGGATGTGAGCAGCACAACTGGTAGGTGTCTTTACAGCCACCATTGTCCCTTTACCAAAAAAGACCAAGGCATCATGCCTGAACAATTGGCTCTCTGTCTCACTCACCTCAATAATTAGCACAACACACAAAATACTGGTGGAACACAGCAGGGCAGGCAGCATCTATAGGGAGAAGCGCTGTCGACGTTTCAGGCTGAGGCCTTCGTCAGGACGTAGGTTCTCGGCCCGAAAGGTCGACTGTGCTTCTCCGTATAGATGCTGCCTGGCCTGCTGTGTTCCACCAACATTTTGTGTGTGTTGTTTGAATTTCTAGCTTCTGCAGATTTCCTTCTGTTTGCTCAATAATCAGCAAATGCTTTGAGAGAGTGGTCAAGGATTACAGCTGCAGCTTGCTACTACAAATTCTGGACCGCCTATAATCCGCCTACCGGCAAAACTGATCGACAGATGACACAACAGCCACTGTTCTACATACCGTCCTTACACATAAGTGAGAATGCTGTTAACGGACTACAATTCAGCATTCAACACCGTAGTTCCATCTAGGCTTGACGAGAAGCTGAGAGCACTCTGCCTTGACCCTGCTGACCTACTAGATAATGGACATCTTCTCAAATCGCCCGCTGTTTGTAAGAGTGGGCTCCCTCGCCTGCAGCCCTTTGACTCTCAATACAGGAACCCATCAGGGCTGCATACTGCCCCCTCCTTTACACCCTCTATACCCATGACTGTATCGCCACCCACGGCTCCAATCTGCTAATTAAATTTCCCGATTACGCTGGATTGATTGGCTTTATTTCAAATAACAAAGAGGTGACCTACAGGGAAGAAGTCATCTCTCTGACACAGAGGTACCAAGAAAGCAACTTTCTCCCTCAATGTCGCAAAAATAAAGGAGATGGTTGTGAATTACAGGAGGGATGGAGAAAGGCTATCCCCTATTGGCATCTTGCGATTTGGGTTTAAGAGAGTAAATAGCTTCACGTTCCTCGGCACCCACATCATCGAGAACCTCACGTACTCTGTACACACCTTGGTGTGGTGAACAAAATACACAACAGCGTCTCTTTTACCTCAGACGGTTGAGTAAGTTTGGTATAGGTCCCCTCGGGTCCTAAGAACTTTCTGCAGCGGCACAATTGACAGCATCCGGACTGGCTATATCACAGCATGGTATGGGAACTGTATTTCCCTTAATCCGAGGACACTGCAGAGTGTGGTGTCGATAGACCAGCGGATCTCTAGTTGTGATCTTCCCATGATTCAGGGCATTTACAAGGACAGGATTGTAAAAAGGGCCGGTAGGATCATTAGGGACCCAAGCCATCCCAACCACCATCTATTTCAGCTGCTACCATCCGGGATGTGGTAACACAGCACAAAAGCCAGCACCAACAGTCTCCGGAACAGCTTCTCTTACCAGGCTATCAGACTGATGAACTCACGCTGATTCAAGTGTATTCTTATATGACACTGACTGCTTTATTTATTATAAGTTACCACGATAGCAGATTGCACATTACGTAATGATCTGTACTGCTCCTCTATGTGAAGAATGTAAATTCAATATTCACAGATTATGCCGTTCAAAGATGACCTGGGACTTAGGACTTAGGACTTAGGCATCGGCTTACTTGGAAAACAAACCACCTCTCTGTCTCTCCTAAATCTACTCAACTCTGTACCACGAACTGAACTAACTTTATTCCTTTACCTTTGTAAGACTGCATCATTTACCAACTGACTTTGACAAAGTTTGGGCTTTTATATTTACACTCTTACATATGCATAAACTCTGCTAACCTGTTTGCCTTATCATGTTTTATATTACACCATTACGTAGTTACTAATAAAATAGTTTGTTAACAGAAGATGTCTTCCATTTCTACTGGTCTTTTTAGCCCGTTACGGGATACATGAGAAAAACTTTGGCCTACGTAGTTTTCTGGCAGAACCAACTCCTGATGCTAAGAGGGTTGTGCTGTTGGGAACTACTCAAAAGTTAAAAGTTAAAGTGGAATGAATAAGGCTCAGCTGCAGACGTTAATACCACAGTATTATATATCCAAAGGAAGGTTGGAAGAGGATGTGTTGGAAATGTTTGCTGAAGTATTTATTGTAAAGTATTTATTGAGTCTCAACTTCAGCTTCAGGTAGCAAAAATGTAGTAAGAGCATAAATTGCAACTAAAACAGCTATCGTAGCAGAGAAACAGAGGGACGCAGCAGAAAGACAAAGGCAGTATGATGCTAGAGTGGCAGATAAACGGAGATACTTCGAGACGGAGAGGATGCAGCAAAGAGGTCAAGTGGCAGAACTTGGTGGATTTAGTGTCAGTCGAGAAATTAAGTTGGTGCCTCTACTTGATGAAGCGGAAATTGATAAGTACTTCCTGAATTTTGGAAAAAGTGGCCTGGAATTGGCATTGGCAGAGGGACCAGTGGACTCTTTTGTTACGAAGGGTGATTAAGGGGATGGCTCAGCCAGCGTCTTTTGCTCAGACACTTGAAGATGCCGATGATTATGACATAGTGAAAGATACTGTGCTTGAGGCTTATGAGTATGTTCCAGAGACGTAGAGCCAGAAGTTTCGAGATTTTAGGAAGTCTTGGAGCCAAACATATGTGCAGTTTGCCCATGAAAAATA
Organism: Hypanus sabinus; assembly: GCF_030144855.1. Lineage (NCBI taxonomy): Eukaryota > Metazoa > Chordata > Chondrichthyes > Myliobatiformes > Dasyatidae > Hypanus > Hypanus sabinus. Next base: position 59,357,413 of record NC_082706.1, on the reverse strand, counting down.
GATGTTCTTCAATCGTTGATGTACCTCGAGATGGGAGATGTGAATAATAACAACTTATAAGAGTTGATTTTGGTGGAATAGTTTAAAAACTGTGTCTCTGATAACGTAAAGACGTACTTAAATGAAAAAGAGGCTACGACCCTTTCCACGTCTGCAGACGAGTAGGCAAACAGACGAGTATGCCTTAACCCATAAGGTTAAGTTTGTCCGGAGTAAGAGCTACCAAAAGAGTAACAGAGATAACAAGGACAACCCACAGGCAAAGCCAGAAAGTAAGTCGAGAACTAGTGACAAAAGTAAGGAGGAAGGAGGGCAGTCAAAAGCAAAGTTTTCCAGTTTTACATGACACTTATGTAAGAAGCCTGGTCATGTGGCGGCTAATTGTTCTATTTTTGAAAAGGGAAAAAGGGACAGAAAAGGAGACAATTCCAAATCCTTGTGCTCAGTAGGTTGAGACAGCGCTGAGGAAGACGGGGTCTGAAGGAGTGTAACCGGGACTTGAGCGATTTATCTCAAATGGATCTCTCTCCGTAAAAGAGGGGTCAACCCAGGTTCCAGACATAATCTGGCGAGACACTGGTGCTTTTCAGTCATTAATATCGGATAGTGTTTTGGAATTCGGTGATGAGACGAAAACTGACGAAGCAACTATTATCAAAGGTATTGGAAATGAGACTGAGTCCATGGCTTTGCATAAGGTAATTTTGAGGACTCTGACGCCCATGATCGAAAAGACAGGGGATTAAATCGTGATGATTTGTCAGAGACTTTTCTACCCTCCAGGTGTCATCAGAATTCGGGTCGTAAGGCGGATGAGAGGTTTGTCTTTGTCCAGTTATGAATTTAGAGCGGTACAAAACAGGGATACCGAGATTGCTGCATTAAAGGAGATAGCTTTGTCCAAGGATGAGGCACAGGTGGAGTCAATAGGATATTATCTTAAGGATGAGCTGTTTCTGAGGAAGTAGAGAACTCCTATTGCGCCTGTAAGTGAGGACTGAGCTATTGAGCATCAAATTGTGGACCCTAAGGCTTACAGGCCTGAGATTTTAAACATGGCTCATAGTATGCCTTTAGGTGGATATTTTGGAGTGAGAAGGTCAGTGCCGCACATGCCAAGTTGTGGGGAAACCTAATCAGGGCATTCAAATAACAGAGACTTAAACCAATACTTGTTTTTGCTGAAACATTTTCCTTTTTTTTCTTTTTTTTATTGAAGTTCATCATCAAACAAACATTTCGATAAGATGTATTTCCGACATTTTAAATATATATCATATAATCATACACATCAGAAATCTCCACGAAGTATTTATCTGAGGTACACACTTACAGAAAAGAGTGGAAAGAAAAAAAAACAAGCTGAAGGAAAGAACTATGCACAAGTAAGGGGTGATCTTTGTTTTCACAACATATTCATTGATTTGTGAGGATAAAATCTGGGCTATGAGGCATTATGTAGTGAAACCATTTTTTTCCCAGTATGAATCAAATTGTTCCAGCTTATGATTAACAGATGCTGTTACCTTCTCCATTTTGTAAATTGCCATTGTAATTACCATCCATGTATTTAAAGTTGGGCTCTCCTTTGATAACCATTTCCTGCTAAGTGTCTTTTTTTACCAGCCACCAACAGCATATTCATTAAATATTAATCTCTTCTCAACCATTCTTGAGGAATATATCCAAAATATATGGTCTTACTCTCTAAGGGTATTCCGCACTTAAAGATGTCATGTAGGGCATTGTGTATCCCCCTCCAATGGTTTTCGATAAGAAGGCAGCCCTAAAAAATATGATAATGATTTGCATTTTGATTTCCACAATTTCTCCAGCAAAGAAGGAGGTTACTATCATAGTGGGATTTCTGAGAGGGTATAATAAAATATCTTATCAAGTTTTACCATCCAAACTCCCTCCATTTCTGTGAACTGGTACACTTCCATTGATATCTCCATATTGTTGTCCATTCTTCCTCAGATATATTTATTCTTCCTTCCTTCTCCCATTTTGTTTTAATGTATGAAGTCGAATGTGTTTAAAGATTTGACAACCTCTTATACATGCTTGAAATGCTTGTACTACCATAATCTGAATTATATGATTTCCTAAAGAGCTCTATGAAGCATGTGGTAGTACCAACATATCACAGCTCTCAACTCTGCTGCAAAATAATAATCTCCAAGAGAAGGCAGGCCCCATCCTCCCTTCTCCTTTGCTAATTGCAAAGTTTTGAGACGAACTCTAGGCGTTTTACCCTGCCAAATATACCTTGATAATATCTTGTTCCATTCATTGAATTGATTTTGATTAATCTCTATTGGTATGGTCTGAAAGAGATATAACAATCTGTGTAGTATATTCATTTTAATAGACTCAATCCTTGAACTGAGACTGAACAAAAGGAATCAGATTCCATCTTGCCACATCTTCCTTAATATTTTTATATAAAGGTTGATAATTAAATTCGGATAATTTTGCCAAATCCTTTGGAGTAACAATGCACAAATATTTGAAAGACTCTTTGTACCTTGCCCAGCGGTATCTACTTTCAATTGCTCTTGGTGGGCAGTAGAAATATGAAAGTAATTGGAATATATCTCTGTTGATTTTGTATCCTGGTAATTGACAATATTGTTCAAAGGATTGCATCAAATTAGATAAAGAGTATGTTGGTTGCCCTAGAGAGATCAAAATGTCATCAGAAATACAAACCAATTTATGCTCTGTCTCTTTAATAGTAATTCCCCTGATATCTTCATTTTGTCTGCTGCATTGAGCTAATGGTTCCAGATATAATGCGAAGAGTAGCGGTGACCATGCACAATCCTGTCTCGTTCCCCTTTCTAGGGTAAGACTATTTGATAAATATCCATTGATATTAATCCTAGCTGTAGGATTGTCATATAGTGTCTGTATAGTTTTAATAACTGTGTCTTTTTACAATCCAGCAACGATGAATATATGATTGAGATTGGGTTTTTATAACAAATAAAACATTTATTAAACACCGCTAAAAAGAAACCCAAAGAGAAAACAAACGACTAACAACCTGAAGTCAGCTCCGGTACGGCAGCTCTTAAACAGCTCTTTAACAGTTCTTAAAGCGAGAATGCAAAACAGATCTGAAAGCTATAATGCAAAAACAGTTCTCAGCAGTAGTAATGCGAAAGTCCAAAATGATTTACAATCCATTAAAGGAGAAGCTTTCCTTGATAATAAATTATCTTTCGTGCCGTTACTGCTGTTCCAGGTCGAAGTATGTTATTCCCCGGAGGATATACGATCGAAGGAAATACAACGGCTAAAAATTACTGACCTTTCTTTGACGAAACTTTGCATCCAACTCACCACTCTTTTGGCAAAGCAGAGGTTAACACGGACACAGTATATTAATTCCTCATGCGAAGATTAAGCAAAGGTCGAATCTTTCAGCTTCCTGAACTTCGACGAATCTTCACTATCCGATTTGATTTTAACTTGCAGTATTGTCGCAAAACTGCCGGCAATAATCTTTACTTAAGGCAGAAAGTAAAACTCCACTTTTAAATGAGACTGTGTCATAAAATTGGAATACGCAGTAGCATGGTGCCACTACCAAATTCAACCACGGACTGCCAATATCACAGGATGGGGTTCTCCTTTTACAGCTCTCATGAGCGGCAAAATGACGTCACTCCCCATCATAAGACATTTACCGTATCTCCAGCATAGCTTCAATCGCATCGTGGTCACGTGACATGTACATGAAACCCACGGGTACGTAACAGTCTTGGAAACTAAATCTATGTAAAACTCTGTATAGAAAATTCTGATTAACCGAATCAAATGCTTTTTTTAGCTTCCACGCTTATCACTATTGCTTCAATTTATTTTTTGGTAAATTATCCATAATGTGAATATTATTCGTATATTCTTCGTATATTGTCTTGTTGTCCTATGAAACCTGTCTGATCGTTACGTATCAATATGGGTAGAAACTCCTCTAATCGTTTGGCCATGATGGAGGTAAATAATCTATAATCTACATTAAGAACGGATATTGGTCGAAATGACC